>NW_026068216.1:517348-592538 GCF_014885135.2 Alexandromys fortis
GCGGCCGGGCGGGGCCTTCACCTTTATTGCGCCACGTCAGCGGAGGCTTTCCGACGAGCCCCTGACTCCAACCCCTCCTTCCACAATCTCCGACTGCCACATGCAGCCCCCTCATACCTTATCCCTTTTCTCTTACTTCCCTTCTCCCTCGTCCCTTGTTCTAGTTCCATACACAGCCCCCAACTGTTCACTCCCCCTGAACTCGTTTCTCTTTCCTTATCTCTCTTTATCTTGTTCCTGCCATCCGCACCGTTTCCTGCTTCTGCACTGCCCCCACCTCCCTCTTTGTCCCATGCCCCTTCACTGTCCCTTCTTTCTTGTTATTTTTCTGCCTCTGCACTCTTTCCTTCTCCTCCACCGTCCCCTCCTGCATCATCCTCTCTCCTGCTTGTTCCTTCTTCCCACTGACCCTTGTCCCTTCCACTTGCACAGTCTCTGCTCCTTGCTTGCACTGTCCCCTCTACTGTATGGGGTCCGCACTCTCCCAGTCCTGCCCCCTGTGATGTCCCCTGTCCTCTTCCTGCTCCCTTTCCTGTGCCTTATGTTGTATCCTGCTATAGGTCCAAGCCCAGACACCATGATTCTTCTACTTCCTTTTCTCTTTTAAAAGTGTGGTTGCATCTTTTGTCCATGTCTCAGTTCACAGGCCCTGTTCTTGGAGTTGCTGCCTCCTGGTCAAGTTCTGAGAAATCTGTGAAACTTTCTAGTTCCTCGGGCATGCTGGGAGAGCCCAGCTTCTTTGGGAGCTGTAACTTGCCGAGTTCAGGATATGGGGACATTCTCCTGTGCACAAGCAGCCCCTCCCCTCCCTAGTCCTACCTGCTGGGGCTTCATGTTAGAGAAAGGAAGTGGGAGCATCTGTGAATGCTTGTGAAGCCTCCTCCTACTGGCTGTATGCCCAAGGAGCACAGCAGTGGCTGTCTACGTCTCGTTGGCAGACAAGCAAACTCTCCTTCTGCATCGTCCTCACCCTCTGTACTACACCCTTCACACACACACACACACACACACACACACACACACATGCACGCACATGCACACGCACGCACACACACACCCGATCCCACCCCCTGGCTAGTTCCTGAAATGTCCTGGGTCTCATTTCCTGTTCTGGTACCTGCTTGGGTTTCTGAATGGGACATGCTGCAGGAGCACAGCAGACCCTACCCAACCTGTGGAACACTAGAATGGGGGTATTATCAAGCTGTTTGTGTGGGTGTCCCTGACACTGCTACAGTCCTGGGGTAGTAAGAACTACAGGTAGGTGAGCTAACTTCTATAGGCACGACCAACATTCCTTCTGCCTGGGATCAGCAGATCAGCAGCCTTTCTAAGAAGACGTACATCCCTTTGGTCTCTTAAAATTGATCACAAGCATTGGTCATCACGGTTTTACCTCAGGAAGCGTGGCCCGATGTGATGCCTCTGTGGTAGAGACAAGGAATGCCGTGCTTGCCTCAGCAACCTGGATCCTCAGGCTAACAGATCTGCCTGCAGGTCACCTGCTGTGGCCACACCAATGCTGACCTTACAAGTCAGACTGACCTGGCTTCTGCCATTGGTGCTCCCGCCCTACCCCAGTACTCCACCTTCTAGAGGTTTCCACCGTCTACCAGCGCTGCAAAGACATGCCTCTGGCCTCCAACTTCCTTCTGCTAGTCTTGCCACCTGGGTTTAAAACCTGACTCCTGCAGTTAGGTTGTGCGGTAAGCATCCAAAAGCTTGAGTCGTTCTTGACCCATGACCCATGAATCCTACTTCTGGAAGGTTCTGAGTGTTCTAGGTCAGAGCAGAGACTTTGGAGTGGGTCTGGAATGTGTGGTGGGCATTTCCCACTCAGAATCTCTTAGTGAGGCCATGATGTCTTAATGCAGTTAGGACCTTCCCCCAACACCATGATTATAAAATTAATGCTATTGAGACCATTTTTTAAATATTAAAAAGCGTAGAGGAGGAGAGACACATGCTTCCATGCTTCATGTTCGTCAGGATTGTGCCAGTGTCTGTCTCTGATGACACTCATCTCCCTGTAGCTAGTCTCTGGCTAGCCTGTGGTTACTGGCTTTGCTTCCCTAACCCTGATGTGAAGTGGCCAGGGAAAGAGAGCACACAGGCCTTCTTTAGATTTTTAGTGATTTGTCTGCTTGCTGCTCTGAGATCAGTGCTTGAGTTTCCAAAAAGCAATTGCTATTTCTTTGTTTCATAGTGGTTAGCGGTTGTGTTTTCTCCTCTGTTCTGAATCTTGTCCTCCATTTACAGGGCCCGAAGTCCTGTCCAGACCCTGGGGCCTGGCACGCAAAGGGCAGTTAGTTGTAGCTGTCCACAAGGAAGGGGATCATTCTCAATCCTCTAGTGTGCCTAATACAAGCACAGGGCCCTGTCAAGTGGAAGATAGAAAGTTGTGAGCCTATAGGTACTTCCAGAAGCCAGAACAGGGAAAGAATCGGGATCCAGGAACCAGGCCTGTATTACCGTGAGTTCAGACTACTGTGACTTTGTTCCAACTTCTGACTCCTAGTGACCCGTGACAACATGCCTGTGCTGTAGGTCTCTGAGTTGGTGGTGACAAGTTTGCCATGGCATGAGCTTTTGCCCACAAAATGAGGCTCTCGAGTGCTTTCTCAGCTGGAGAGGACTTGTATGGAACTCCCAGATTGTGAAAGAAGGAAGGCTGGCTGCTGGGAGAGCCTGGCATCAAGGCCAGTGTCCAGGAAGGACTTCTGCACTGCATTGCCTAGGGGAACTTGCCCGGGGTTTAGAGATGCTTTGGTCCATCAGATTGGGGTAGGAAGTCCTCATTAGTGCTATAGCTGCAGCTGTGGCTGCCACTGAGGCATGGTGGGAACTGATCCCAGCCAGATTGCATGTCTTTCTGCAGGGTAAATTTGGGGACAGCAGCTCCTAGAGTCAGTGTATCAGTAGGAGTTAGTGATAGCTAGATTTCCAGCCTGGCTGTTGCCACTTCCTTGTCCGCCTCTTCTATGCTGTTTTGTGCTAGTTAATGCTGTGCTAATTAGGGTCCTAAACACCCTATAAAACACGAGGATCCTCCTTGCTGACCGCTCATTTGGAAAGTGCCGAGGGAAGGCCTGCTCTGTGTGGCTTGTCTCAGTTCACTCCACACACTAAACCAATCATTATGGGTGGAAGACGGGTTATTTTAGGTACAGGGACCAGGGTTTATGGGGCTGCAAATCTCTGTGTGTAGGATGAGTATGTGAGCAGAGTCTTGGAGCTTTCCAGAGAGAGAGAGAGACTTGGCATAGCTCTGGGTCCTGTATTAGGACCAGGCAGCCATTCTTGGGCTTTTCTGGTCTTCTGGTCTGAAGTACTTCCTCACTCTTCTGGGAGAAGTCCGAGAGCCCTTCTTTCAGCCTCTCCACGGGAGCATCTGGGATAGAACTCTCCCAAAGAGGTTTTCAGTCCAGAGGGCAATACAGTCTTAGTTCCTATAGTGAGGTATTGCCCTGGTACACAATGGGTACTTAGGTCCTGAATGCTTGGAAGTGCCCTGAGTCTGGCTAGCACTCCTGGGACTTGAAAGGTGAGGGTCCACCAAGCAGTAGGAGGCATACAAGCAATAATGGGAGGTTGTTAAGTAGCCATGGCAGCGATTGGGTATGCAAATCTGTGGGGAGGATGTAGTCTTCAAAAAACGATGTGGCCCTGTGGAGAGGATGTGGTCTTAGGGAGGATGTGGCTCTGAGGACCATGTTGTTTTGGATAGATGGCCTGTGAGAGGACATGATTCAAGGCAGGGCTTTCCAGGGCACACATGGCCCAGACTAGCAAGGCTGCTGGAGGTGAGGAGTTGGGGGTAGGGGTGGCTCTGTACTCCTGTGTGGGAGCAGAATGAAGGATGCTGAAGAACGTGAGGAATCCAGCATGAACAGTGGGCCATTGTGCACTGTTACCAGGGAAGGCAATGATTTATAAAAATAGCTCCGAGTAGGTAGGTATTGGGTGGTAAGGTCATCGTGGCCGGAGCTCTGGAATCTCACCTTCAGAATTCTGCTTACGAGTCACATACTTTGCAGTCATCAGTTTGATCAGAGGAAAGATGAAAAAAAAATGGCTAACATCCAAAATTAACAACAACAAAAAAGAATTCCAAGTCTCCATGTGAGAGTCGTATTGGGGTTGTGGCTGGGAGAAGAAGACAAAGAAATGGGATATCTGTGCCAAACTATGGTGGAATACCCAGAGGCATATTGGTATTTTAGTGTGACTGTGTGTGTGTATGTATGTGTGTATGTATCCCAGAGGCATATTGGTATTTGAGTGTGACTGTGTGTGTGTATGTGTGCTGATTTCTACTTGCATACCTGTGTGTGTATGTCTATGTAGAGAGAATACAGTGACATCTACTGAGGCCTTGGGTGCCCTGTCTCAGCTCACTGTCCCTCACTAAGTAGACAGAGTCTGTGTATTCACACCCATTGTAGCCACACTGCTACAGTGGATAGTAATAGGCCAGGATTTGGGAGCAAGAATCCTCTCTTCCAGGGCTGGGGCTGGGGAAGATAAAGGTAAAGGGGAAAGATTTTGGATGTTCTGAGGAGGTATGAGGGATTTGGGAAGAGTAGTCCTCAGTATGCTCTTGGGGAAGAGATACAGATGTATTGGAACAGTCTCCCCAGTGCACTGACTCTGCCCACTCCAAGGATCTTAGAGGCAAAATGTCAGGCGTTGGCTAGACATTTGGAATCTGTGATCACTTCTAAGCAATTCCTAGGTAGAAATGGACATTCAACACCATTAGACATGATGTATGGCTTTTGGACCATCATCCTAGGTTATTATTCTTAAAGTGCTAAATGTTAGACCTGCTTCTTCCCTATGGCTCCTGTTTTTATCTTTATTTTCTTGTTTTGGCTCTATTGCTTCTCTAGATACTAGGAAAGAGGAGGTACTGGATAGGTGTGAAGGAAGGGGCACTCATAATAAGGGTCCAGAGGAGTTTAGGATAGCATGCTACTATCAGGGTCCTCCCCTTCTCCTGAGAGCTAGACAACCAAAAGCCTCCTTCTTTTGGACCTGCCCAACTGAGCTAAAGAGTCCCCAAAGCAACTTTACTAAACCCAAGAGCAATGAAGGAACTACAGGTGGCATGAAAAACCCAGGGGCATACCCGCTATTGTAGGTAACTAGTGTTAGGACACTGGTCGCCTACCAAATGCTGCTGCTGAGCCTGAGACCTAGGACCACTGTGCACCTCTGTCCTGCCACCCACCTATCTGCTGTGCTGGGGTTAATAAGAGTGTTCCTAGGAGGGTGTTCACAGTGCTCAGTGCACTGAGTAAGTTCTCAGCAGGGGATAAAATAGTTTTGAAGTGTCAGGCTTGGTGGTGGTCACTCATCTGGCTCCCCCTTTTAGAGTGATAAGATGTGGTCTAGGCTATAGATAGGTGTTTCCCTTCCTGCCCATATCAGGCCTTAGGCAGTGAGGTAGGCAATGGCTGTCTAGGAAATCTCTCAGGGGTCCATTTCCCTGAGATTAAAGCGTGCACCACCACGCTTAATCTTTAAGTCTGGTTCCTCCTCCAACTGGTTCTTCTTGGATTCAGGCACAGATTGGTCAAAGAGACCTTGGCTTCTGCCTGCAGCCCACACTGGCAGGGCTCTATGTAGGTTTCAGCCTCTGTCCCCAGATTCCACCTTCTGATCTTGCATGGAATCCAGACAGGGTCTAGGACTCACTTACCACGTGAACCGTGACACCTGAGGCTGATGTTCCCCGAGGACTGTATGAAGTCCTCTAAGATCTCAGTCTTGCTCTCAAAGCTTTTATACTAGACAGTGGTTTGGGAGCTACAGGGGACTAACCTAGACATACCCCTGAGAAACCTAGGCTGCACGCAGGGGAACAGTGTGGCAACTTGTTCAGAGGGATGCAAGGCCAGATTGATTGTCATCATTGAGGAGAATGCAGGCCTACTGCTCAAACCCGAAAGGCCTGGGTTTTCCAAACCTGAGGAGCTTTGACAGAATTTCAGGTGGGAAAGGTTGCCCCACTGAAAGGTCAAAACAGGTGGAAAACTCCATCCAGAACTCTGGTAAGAGGATACCAGTGAACTATTGGATGCTTGCTGGGGCATGAATATCCTGAATGACCAGTGGTCCAGGGTATGATAGGCCCCACTTCTCCCACAGTACTTAAAGGAGCCTGAATTAGCTGACTATCCCCTGCCTTGGCACTTGTGATCTGTAAGTTCCTAGCGCCTCACTTTTGACTTGGGTTGAGGGCTATGGATAGAGGACAACCTTGCTGAAGACCAGAAAAAGACCTTCCTCTTCCTCTTTCTAGCTGCTCTTAGAAGCGGTGACCCTCTGTGTCCACAAAAGAACCACATAGATTAATAAAGCTATGAACTCCTCTTATGACCCTGACCACAAGATGAGGGGAGAGGATGAATATTCCTCTTTGGTTCCTGGCCACTGCTACCAGCTCCTCCCCACAAATCAGTCAGGGCTCAGCTGACCAGACCATGCAAGCCCTGGCATATGAGTACATAGGAACCAGTCTGGTGAGGAAGAGTAGTGCCTTACCGTCATGCCCACATCAGGGAGCAGGGCTGGGGACGGAGGGCCATAAGGTAGAGAGAAGGGAAAGGCAGGGTGGAAAAGTAAAAAGCAATAGGAGAAGCTGGGTGGTGGTGGTGCACGCTTTAATCCCAGCACTCGGGAGGCAGAGGCAGGGGGATCTTTGTGAGTTCGAGGCCTGGTCTACAAGAGCGAGTTCCAGGACAGGCTCCAAAGTTACAGAAAAACCCTGTCTCAAAAAACAAACAAACAAACAAAATAAAGCAACAGGAGAAAGAGAAGGTAGGAGGAAGGGGTTAGTGTCTGAGAAAGGGTAGGAGTGTGGGAAATAATAGAGTAGGGTGGGAGGAGGTGGGTCAAAGGAAAGGTAGGCATTTGGGTCTCAGGGACAAGCTCTTTTCTTCTGACTCCCAGGGAAGAGCTTAGGAAAGACCAAGGAAGTCCATTAAGGTTTCCTAAGAGGCTGGCTGGATAAGGGACAGTGAGTGATCAGATGGTCACTTCCTGGTCTGTGAACACGCTAAGCCCTGATGGAGCTCTAGGGAGAAAACTAGGATGGGAGCCCCCTTCTTATTTCTTTTGGCAGCTGAACCTCATCTCTGCCCTCTGGGATGGGGGTGCTTGCTTCAGCCCAAACAGGTAAGGGTAGACCTCAAAAGTTCCACAAAGGCAGACCCTGAAGATCTAGGCCAGGCACATTAATCAGAAGGTCCAGCTAAACCTACAAGGGTGTCTGAGAGGAAGAACCACTCCTTAGGATGCCTCAGGCCTAGTGGTCAGTGGAAAGGCAAGGAACCCTCACCCCATGCTCTAACTTGAGCAGTGAAGGCCTAGTGCAAAAACCCCTAGGACCTGCTGTATGAAAGAATTGGCCACACAGTCATGGGGAAGATGATGAGGGAGGGAGGGAGAATTTCTCAGCCCGAAGAATTTTCATCGTGGTGACGATGTTCTCTCTGCTCCCGCTATATCATGAACTCAGCATGCATTTATCAGTGGTTTGGGGCTGGAGCTTTTGTGGTTTCTTGGTTCTCCTCTCATGAGCCATCCTGACTGTTTGCAGAACCCTGTTCTGCTTATTACCTTCTCAATTCCAGAATCTGAAGACCAGGAGGAGCTGGATTCAGGTAACTGGAGATGCGTGGTGCACCATGCTTGTCTGCGCTCTATGTGCTACCATACAGTTCGTGAACCGGGCAAGGGGCTGGAGATTGAAACACACAAAGACTCACAGACAGAGACACGAGTCGTCCTTGAAACAGAAAATGCCCCCTTTATTGTACAGGGGCAGCTTATATAGGGATCCTTCACTGATAGCCATGCCCCAGCCAAACCCACCAGAAACCACTCTCCTGCCATCAGGAACGCCTGAGGATCTCGTGCTCAGAGCAGCTGCAAGCTGTCTCAGAGCAGAGGAAAACAAGTTGTTTACAAGAAATTCAGGTTCTGGGGGTTCACAGCTCCAACAGAGATGGGTCTTAGGTTGGGCCTCCTGTGAAAAGTCACAGATGAGATAAGAACCAGAGAGCTCAGGGTGGCTCATTTCTTTCTCTCTCACAAACTCCGTATCTTCTTTCATGATACCCCTTTCTTGAAGGGGGGAAGTAACCTCATGGGAAGATTGAATTGAGGTTAAAGTGAGCAGAGTGTTGTGAGAACTGTCATTGTGCCAACTTTTGTGATCTCTGTTCAAATGCTGTCAGCCTCACCACCCTGGGTTTCCCTGTTCCCTTTTCTTAATCTTGGGTTTACTTTGAAGCTTGTAGCAGTAGAGGAGGGAGGTGCCCTTGGTGTATGCCAGGAGCTTCTCTGAGCAGCAGGACCTGGCTTGATACATATTGATTATAGCACATGCTGCCATCCTCCTGTCTGGACCCCTGAGCCTTATGCACAGAGCAGTGACTGGTGCCCCACAATCAATCACTCCAGGGTTTCAAAGTCAACTTTGTAAGGTATTGAGGACCTGCCTTGACAAAATCATCTCTTACCAGGGAAGGGGCATGGGAATTTTAGAAATATAAGTAAAGAATATGAAGACTCATAAAAATAACAAGACAGAAAACATAGAATAAAACTGGGAGGGTATTCCAGTGATTACTGCATTCCTGAAATCACCCATGGTTATTTTTCACAGCTTTTATACCCAATGTAATCGGGGTGGTGGAGCGAAAGTGGGGGGGAGGGGAGAAGGTAACAAAAGACTTTATTAACATGTTACAAAGCATAACTCACACAGTCAATGGCTCTATCACTCTGAGACATCAAATCATTAATCATTAGCATCTGTGGTCTAGGTGGTGAAGCTGCTCTAGGTCACCTGTGCTGAAGGCTGCCCCTCCCCAGGTGACCTCAGAGTTACAAAAGAAGGAGAAAAAGTACTTTGCACATCCTGACCAAGGATCTACTTGAATGAGCTGTTTTAATGTTAAAAGAACTAGCTTGTCAATCATTTTGAGCAACCCTCAAACTCTGACCTTCAGACAAGGTGGAAATGGGCCCACATTTCTTGGCTTCCACAGTTGGGTGCCATGACAGATGAAGCTGTGGTTTGACAGATTTTGGTATGTCAGAGGTGGTGTTACCACTGTGAAGATAGTTAATAGATCCATTACCCACGTACACTTCCTTCCGGACCCCCATCTGCCTCTGTTTTGCCGTGTGAATTGAGGTTTAGAAAACCCTGGAAGTTCTGTGGATTAGCATCACTTCCTTTGTACGTGTCCAGTAGAATTCATCAGTGAAACCCCTCGTGAGGGGTCCTGTACTTAAAGTTCAGTTTCTCTGGTGTTTGTAGACATTCCTCGGCTACCTGCTTCTTCTAAGATGTAACTTGATAATTGGTATATTTTAGATTTATGGGTAGAAATATTTTTTGGGACTTCTTCGTGTCTGTTGGATGTCTGAAGAGTCCACAATGGCACCACTTCTCTCTTTCCTGATACTGGCATTTATATTCCACCCCACTGGTCTGGATAAATGTTTACTAACTTAACAACACTTAAAGGAGCCAGGCCTGTGTGCCATTGCTTTGTTTCTCTTTTCTATCCCTGTGTCATTTTTGTTTATTTGTTGGTGTACTGGTTATTTTTTTGTCAACTCGACACAAACCTAGGCATCTCTGGGAAGAAGAAATCTTAACTGAGGACAAGGAAGGAGACAAGAAGCTGGCACCGATGCAGGAAAGCCTTGTCCTCTGATAGCTGAGAAAACTGAGATTTTCTACCTCTGGAACCACCAATCAACACTGAACGCCAGGGGTACCTCTCGTGATGCTGGTTGTGTAAGAAGACTACTCCTCTGGCAGGATTCTCACCTTTATTGTCCTTATTTAACAAGTGAAGAAATCACTGCCCACAAATTTAAACCATTCATGCAAGGCCACTGTGATTGGTTTGAATAAGAGTGGCCTTCATAGGCTTATATGTTTGAATGCTTGGTCACCAGAGATTTTAAATTTTAAAGGATTGGAAGGTGTGGCCTTGTTGGAAGAAGTGTGTCATTTGGCATGGGCTTTGAAGTTTCAAAATCCCATGCTAAGCCCAGAGTCTGTGTCTCTGCTGTAGGAATTCCTACCACCAGTAGCCTTTAAGTTACCCACCCACTTGGGCATGGCTTCTTATACTATATATGCTGATGTAAAGCATGTGTCCGGCCTCTTTTCCGGCTGCGGGATTCGGTTGCTGTTCCCTGTTCCAGCAGAGGATTGTGATCTGTGAGTCTACCCCTAAACAAATAACCCTCTATTATACTCAATTCTGAGCTAGTGTGGGATTTCTTTTAAGTGTCCTTCTTCCTCTCTCTCTCTCTCTCTCTCTCTCTCTCTCTCTCTCTCTCTCTCTCTCTCTCTCTNCTCTCTCTCTCTCTCTCTCTCTCTCTCTCTCTCTCTCTCTCTCTCTCTCTCTCTCTCTCTCTCTCTGCCAGCTAGGTGATTAGGACATAGCTCTCAGCTACTTTTCTACCACCATTTCTGCCTGGTGCCACCATGCTTCCTTCCATGCTAACAATGGACTAAACCTCTGACATTGTAAGCAAGCCCTCAATTAAAGTCTTTCTTTTATGGGAGTTGCCTTGGTCATGGTGTCTCTTCACAGCAAAGGAATATTGACTAAGACAGCCATGCACTGGTAGTTGGGACACTCAGAATGCTTATCCAGCACTGGGGTTATTACCTGTGGATGGGGAGGGACAGAAGCTGAATATCTGAGTAATCAACTTCCTCATTCCCTCAGATGACAGACATCAGGAGAGAGGGTCCCCCTCTCCCCACATCTCAGCGGTTCCAAGGCTGCAGAGATGGTTAGACAACTGTGGTCCAGGAAACTGGTCATAGGGTGTTTTCCATTTGGGGACTGGTTGGGAACATGCTACATGCTTGTTGGGTTAAACTCTCTTCTCTCATTTGCCCCAACTCGAAGTGACCCCCACAGTTCAGCTTTAGAACCTCAGCACAGTCACTGCCAGCATAGTGTGGAAGAACATCCTCTACCCACTGGCTGCTTTTGCCAGGAATAGCTGGGTATCCTTGGGCCCAGTACAGAAAAGAACCCCCAATTGCAGAATAGCAAATATAACGGTCACCCAGGGCCATCAGCCAAGGACCACCATGGCATCAGGATGGGACAGATGCATCAAGAGCAGCCTCCAAGGTCTCCTGGACCCTTTGGGCACTGTCCTCCATGGGGTCTGTGCTGTCCTCAGGTCAGTGAGGCTGGTGTTACGTAGGAACGTAGGAAAAAGTCTGGGGGCTTGGCGTGAAGCATGGTGACTTAAGACTGTGCCTTGTATATAGAAAAGTGTGTATTTGGGGAAGATGTGAGTTAACAAGCATTGTCAAGTCCCAGTTTTGTTTCACTGAGAATTGAGGTAATAGAGAAGTTCTGAAGCCAGGAACACACACCCCCCAGGCCTTCAAGAGATGCTGAACATCACACTGCCATCTCTTCTGGGACTTCAGTGGGGGTGGGCATGATTGGGAGCACCAGTGGATGCCCAAGGACTAACATTGTCCTGGCCAAACTCGACAACAGTCCCTGGCTTCGGGCCAAGCAACCAGTGTAGCAGAAGGCGGCAAAGTGGGCCAGGCAGACTGAATAGCCCTGTTGTGTTATGGGAGCCCACGGTCCCCTCAGAAGACTTAGGATCCATTCAGGTCCCAGAAAGAGTGGCCTCGCCATCCACAGAACTGTCATAAGCCACATGCCTATGCATGTATGTCTTTGTGTAAACACGTGTCTGTGTGTATCCATGTGAACTCAGTAAGAAGGTCATGTTGCATATATTCAAATAATTTTAATTATATAGCATCTCTTTCTCTCTCTATATATATATATAATATATATAAATGTATCATTTAACCATAGCACACAAGTTGATAGCATTAAACATGGGCACATTGTGACGTCATCACCATCGTCACCTTTAGAACTTTCCATCTTCTCAAGCCAAAACTCTGTTCCCAGTAAACAGAGACATCTTGCCCCTCTCTGAGCATCTACCTTCCATCTCATGTATGGAACCATACAGGTTTTGTCCTTCTGCAATGTCCTCAGACTGTATTGGCAGGTGTTAAACTCTTTCTGGTCACTATGAAAAGTATCTGCGAGAACAACTTAATAAAGGTACAATTTGTTTTGCTTACAATTACAGACCCCTAGGCAGGGAGATTGTGCTGGAGCAGAGCAACTCACCTCATGGTGTTCAGAAAGCAGAGGGAGCAGCACCAGGAAGGGGTCAGGGAAACACAGATTCCTAGGAGCATCCGCCCACCCCAGGAGTGGACTCCCTCCATCAGTACCCCCTACCACAAGTTCCTCTCCCAACGCTGTATTCAGATTGTATCATGTCAAACCTTTAAGGTGTGAGACTCCTTCCTGGTCTCAGAGAGGAAACAGACTTGTTGAACCTGCAGGTCCCTCCCCTGCACTTCACACCAAGATAAGGTGTATGAGTCTCCTCGCCCTCGCTTGCCTTCACTCTTCTTTTCTTCCATATCTGGCAACCCTGTCATGCTGGGTGCAGAAGATGATTGCATACATAGAGCCCGATTGCTATGACCTATTGAGGGTAGCCGTGTGATGGCTCTAGCAAAATGGGGTGGGGTGAGTTATATGTATATGTATATGCATGTACGTGTAGGATGAGGTTCTGAGATTGCCCTGTGGCCACTCTTTCCTAAACAGACCCCAAGTCCCCTGTGTTGACTCTCTGATCTCACCTGCCCCGCATTGTGGGGCTTCTACTGCACCCTCCAGACCACCTCAGGCGTAGACATTGGAGGCTTCTGGAGGTCAGTATACAATGTTCCAAGTCAGATTCCTCCTTTGAAACCTAAGAAGTCTCATGATAATGGGCCAGGAACAGAGGCTGGCTTGATTCTAATTAGCATTTGACATTCTGTTGTCCCTGTGTGGAGTCATAAAAAGCTTATTCATGTGGCCACCCCCATGGTGGTTGCACAACCCCTCAGGCAAGAGAGGAAAAGAGAAAGGCAAAGGCACATAATGTGAGGTTGGCAGACTGATGGGATCCCCAAAGGAGGAGACAGAACCAGCTGCCTGTTCCCCCGGGGGACAACATGCAAGCCAGTGTCCACCCTTGAAGGCTGGGAGTCCGCTGGGCGTGGGCAGGAGTGATGAGTTCAGAGCCTAAGATAAGGCCATGTAGGTTTGTCTGGGACTGAGGAAGGCTTGCATCCCTGCATTTCCTGGGCCAAACCTTCTCTATCTCCTGCCCAGTATGGTAAACGCCATATTCTAGGCAGTTGGAGGCAATGTCCTAGAAGAGCTTGTAGGAAATTTTCTCCTTCAAGTAGGGGAGTCTGCTTCTAATTTTGGAAAGATTTTGGTCTGACTCTTCTGAAAACTAGACCTACGATTTTTGCCTGTTATTCTCTACTTCATTTGGTTCTTCCCACTGCTGGTCATTCCCATGCTGGTGAATAAAAGAACGAGCAGGTTTCTCTTCTTCAGATGACCGCTTGTCTCCATCTGAGGTCTCAGGCTGTAGGCAGGCCCTTTGAAACACCAGGTTCAGGCTTAATCAGCTGGACACCCTCACTGAAGCCTTTTGCCTCCTCACCCCCCACCCCTGTGTCTATTCTGAGCCTGAGAGGGTGAGGCATAGGCAACTCGCTGGGCTGAGAGACTGTCAACACAACAGTGAGCCTGAGACCAGTGCCACCCTTTAGGCAATTAACAACCCACAGTAGTTTGTGGTACTATCCACAAAACAGAGAAAGAATGCAGCTCTTGTGCTTTGAGGGTGGTTTAAGGATATAAGTAATTCTGTCTAAGCTGGAACTAAACTTCCCTGGGGTAACTGGACTTATAAACACAAAACTTTCTTTTTTATTTCTTCCTCAGTGTTGTTTAAGGAAAGTTCTCGGGTCTCTAGGTCTCTGAAGGATGAAAAATCCCATCAGCCTGAAAGTGAACCAGACAGGGTTGAGAACTTGGCACTACTGTGTCTAGGTGTTAATATGGGTGGTGGGTGGGATGATGGTTCCATGGCTAACCATGTGGCTCTGTCTTGACGGAGTGGCTCCCCAAACTGGCACACTGATCAGCTGGCTCGCAGTAACTTCCAGTAGGAATTGTGGAAATAGCCATGAAGGGACACAAGGCACCTGTGACTTTGTCCTTCTGTCCACTCTTCCAACATGACTCATCAGAGGGCTTGGGGAAGTGTTGCCATCAGGCTATTCTCTACTCTAAGTTATCCCATAGGATATAAAACAATGTTTATCAGGCTATGCCTTGCTGTAGGAGACTCCATTTTACAAGCAGCTTTTGACTCTGTTTTGGGGGAGAAAGATGACTACAGTCGCTGGGTATACCCTGAAACTGCATCATCTCTCAAGCACGAGCCTTCTAAGTTTATTGGAAAGAACTGAAACTGTATAGGCACATGGCTGTATTTAAATTCTATCATGGAAATCAAGCCCAAGAAGTTATTGCACACCCCAGATTGAGGAAAGAGTTTAATTCCGTTGCCCAGACTGATAAAGAGATGGACACTTAACACTGCAATGGCAAAGCCCCAACAACAACCTATTACCAGATATCTGACCTGTGTGTCAGGGACTGAGAGCTCTCCTACTTGGTATGGTCTCTGTTACTGGCACACACCTTACCGGACTACCTGCCTGTCCACCTATTTGCCCATCTGGACATGGATCTGACCTACTGACTTCCTGATCTTGACCTCTGGTTCGGTCTTTTCATATTTTGGCTTAATTCTGCAGCTCTACTTTCAAACCTGACTTTAGTAGCTCCTGAAACAGCTCCCTCTCACTCCAGTCTGGCTTGTTATCTCATCTATATAGACTCCTTCTCAGCCCACTTATGAAGCTGATGGAACTCTGCTGCAGCCTCTTTAACTTGTATTCATTATTACCCATATATGGAGATGTATAGATAATTTTACTATGTGCTGTGTGGTATGAGAATTAATGTTAATTAAGATTGGAATAAAGAATGTGCATTTTCCTCCACAAAGCTACCAAGGCAGTAGAATTTTATGATGAATAGTTATTACTGAAACTGCTGAACTTTGTGAATTTATTGTTTTTCAATAAATTCTAACATTGTAGGAAGACACAAATATGTTGCCTATGCTTCTGGAATAGTGCATTTGTGACGGCACAGGAAGACAGAAGAAGGATTATCTCTCAAATTAATGTCCCCAAATAATCATCTCGAGGGTTCCCACTTTTATTGCTGCCATGTGGAATAGCCTCCAGCAGCTCAGGGATGAGGGGGATCCACAGAGTCAGAGAACTAATCACTCCACTTGACTTTTCTGTCTGACAGAATAAGACAATTCTCTGGGGCTGGCAAAAAAAATGGAACACACACATACACACACACAGTCTTCAACATGTCAGGATCTCACCTAGAATGGCAAGCCTTCAGCAGGCCAAAAAAAAAAAAAAAAAAACTGAAGAGGAGATGCAGAACAGGCAAGCTACTGGACAGACAAACAGACACACAAGGGCCAAAGCTTAGTTCTTCATTTTATTATTCTTACTGTTGTTTGTTCTACTCTATTCTTTTATCTCCCTTCTTTCTCTCTTGATGTCTTCCTTCTAGCTTTCCATCTACATCTTTCCTGGTGTTTTTCTTCTCTCCTGTCTTTATTTTTTCCCATATAGTTTATATACTCCAGCAAAATCTTTCAAGCAATATAAAATTTACAATGTGGTTACATTCCAACTTTTAGTGAATAATTACAGTGAATTACAATGAATACAAGTAAAAACAGCATTTTTTTTTTTTTTTTTTTTTTTTTTTTTTTGGTTTTTCGAGACAGGGTTTCTCTGTGGCTTTGGAGCCTGTCCTGGGACTAGCTCTGTAGACCAGGCTGGTCTCGAACTCACAGAGATCCGCCTGCCTCTGCCTCCCGAGTGCTGGGATTAAAGACGTGCGCCACCATCGCCCGGCTAAAACAGCATGTTTTTAATCTCTTACATGATTACATATTTTACTTATTAACAGGTGAAAAACAATTTATCCCAAGAACCCACATACATTCATTCATACCCAAGAAACTTGTTACAGATTAATAGTGTCTAAGCAAGCAAGGTATTTTTCTTAGCCAGTTCTTTTGCTAGTAGGCTGCATTTTTTTGTGGTTACAAAGAAAGAATCAATCACTTTATCATTTATCTCAAAAGGCAATCTTATAAGAAATCCTAAAAGAATCATAAATCTCAACTTTTATGTATGAAAAGCAATCAGCCAGTTCTACTTTAAATCCTCAGTGTGCATACCCAGGGTGCATTCTTTATATCAGGAAGCTGAGGGTAGAAATGGGTACAAGGAATTAATCATCACCCTTGGTCACCAACTCATCTTATAGGAAAGGTACATCAGTTAGCAATAGTCAGGCTGCCATTGTTCCTGTTCCTGACCTCAATGAGTCCTTTGATCAACTATTAAAAATGCATCTTTATACACTTTAAATTGTTCCCTAAAATTTTCTACCGCAAAGCCATTAACAAAAACATCTTAATAATTCTACATGTCTAAATTCTTTCTAAGAGTGGCAGTTGAATCATTAATCAGCTTCAGCAGCTATGCTTGGAAAAAGTCAATCACTATTATTGTAAGTACCAGTAACACTGCCCATTGAGGAGCTAGACACCCCCTGAGAGTTTTCATGCAACCCACAGATTATGAGGGTTTGTTTGTTCTACTCTATTGTGACCATGAAGGCAACAATTAGAGCTATGCTCACTAACAGCATGAGGTCCTCAGGGCACATAGTACTCAGGGCTTTGACTCTCCAAGGCTCACTCAGGTGTGGCTTTGCCAACCACTCAACCAGGTTCCATGAGTTCCAGTACTTCCTGTTGGTCCCCTCACATAGTGTTAAATGAGGTGGTGGTACTAGGTCCAAGATAGCCAGAAGGAGGGAAGAGCCTCACTTTCATTGGATGTTAGAGTCAGTGCGTTCTCTCTGTCCTGAATTGGGTCAGTATCCTTATACCTGAGGTCTGGTGAACTCAGAGATAGACTCTGAGGTATAAGTAGGCATTTGGTGGTGGAGGCAAGTCTTGGGCCTTGAGATCTGTGACAAGGGTCACCTGGTGATGGCTTGACTAGACCTGGGTACTCAATCAGTCTCTGTTAAAAAGTACGGGATATATGAAAGTGGTAGAGGGAGACTTCTCAGGTTTGGAAATTCTGTTCTTTCTAGCAGTAGGGGAGAGCTGGGGGCCTGGGAGCCATGTTATATCCTGGCCAACAGTTCAAAGGAACAGGTGGCCTGGTGAGGTCCCCACCTCTGTCACCATGGAGGGTCAGTGCATGGAGCTCTGACAGGCACAAAATGGCCCAGGAATATTTGTCTCACCAGTGCTGTTTTCTAGGGGCATTGTTTCTGGAACGTGGCTTCTCTGACCTGAACAGTTACAGCCTATGGTAGCACTTATGCCTTCATGTTGAGGGGCTTCATGCCTAAAGTATGGGGTACTCCATGTTCTTTGGGGAATCAGACCTGTTACTACAGGCTGAAAACATCAAGGGTGGGCCTTGGGACACTTGGCAGGATTCTTATCTTGACCTGTTGACTAACTTCAGTGTTCCTTCCTCCCAGTGAGTGAGCACCAGCCTCTGAACTGCCTTCTGGGGAAAATGATCGGAGTGAACTGGGCTTTGGTATTCACACAGGATTCTGCTTAAACTAGTTACCACCCTTGGGCTGTTCCCCAATTTGACAAGTTGCCTGGTTTCTCTGGTCCTCTGTCATGGGAGCCAGGAAGTGGGTACCCATCGTATGTCCCCATTCACTGTATAACTTTTTTCACTTCTTGTTCTTTGTGCTAGTATCCATTTGAATGTTTTTATGGGAACCTGCTATAGGTTCTGAGGCTTGGGGCAGGAAGGGCAGAAGGTAGCTGAGGAGTCTCAGTGATGGGTCTGAGAAGAGGCAAGGTAGGATGAGGGAGTGAGAACTGTGGAACCTCCACAATGGCTGATTTATCCTCTAACCTATCTACCCAGGTCTTCTAGTTGTTGTCCTAGAAACCCAGGGTCCATGGTGCCATGGGCCTTCATCTCCCTGTAGTTTTTATGAGACATGTTTACATGCTTGGGAGAGAGACAGCGAAGGTCTTTGGCCCAGCAGCAGCTGGAAGGGCCTGTTCTGAAACTTCTGAGGCTAGGGCTTCAGAGTCTACATTACTTGCATCTCTTCAGTGCCCTTGCGATCACAGTGCACCCAGAGGGTAGCCAGAGGATGGCTAAATCCTCTGGCAGCTGCCCCAGGACCATACAGTGCCGTGACAACTGGTCTAAGGCTGTCTCCACGGCAGCACTGCTCCGACCCTCTACAGTATCCTCATTAGTTTGAGGAACTGTCTAGGTTGCCCTGGAGCTGGGACTGCAGGGCCTCTGGAGGCCAGGGGCTCAAGGCTTTGGGGGTCAAAAGTAAATTAAAGGCAGGCAAAGAATGACCATGTGGCATGGGGCCTCCTGCCACTGACAGCTGCCCTGGTGGGTAAATACCAGGAAAGCTGGACAGAAAAGACTGTTGACTAACGTGAGAGAGAAGGCACCGAGCCTGAGAAAGGCAGAGAAGCAAATAGCAGCAACACAAACTCTTCTCCAATGGCCACTGTGGTTGCTAGTGCCTGACCCTGCCTGGGATTCCCACAAGGGCTGGAAAGCTGTGTTGTTCACTAGGGGAGAGATGGGGGTAAAAGACGGGGCAGGGCAGGGCGGTAGCCAGTCTTGTGTGACTGTCTGACTGGCTTTCCTTAGAGACTGTTATCACTCTCACCCATCTCCACTCCCATTCATTATACCTTAGAGACCAAGCAAGCTCTGTATCTGAGCTGGGGTTAATTCCGGGGTGTCAGATTTAGTGAGTATCTTTCTAGGCAAGACTGGGGACTCATCTCAGAGGGGCAGGAGATAGGCAGGGGAGTGTCGCTGGAGATAAACCACAGAGGTCCCGAGAAGGCCCACAAAGACCTGAGTTTTGTCTTAAAAAGACTGAATCTGTGGGCCATGGGTGTCCTGGACACAGAGGATGCTAAGGATGCAAAGAGAAATTTGGTACTCACTACCTGGAAACCAGATCACCACACAGAGCGTTCAGCTGGTTTCGCCATCTCTGTGGGGTCTTGTATGAGTTGGAGCAAAGCCTCTACAGTGTGAAGGAGGGTGAGCTGCCAAACTCCATGTGTGGGTTTTCACATGCTGCAATGGGCACATAAACCTGCCTGTGCTCTTGAGAAACACAGCAGGCTGGAAGGGATGAGGCCTACACACAGTTACCGCTGTTGTAAGTCTTGAGACTTTGTTCTGCCCCGTGACTGATAAATGGAGATTTCTGATCCTGGTAGAAGTGAGAAGACCTGGGAGGTCACGTGTGGAGAGGAAACAGGCCTGATGAGCAGCTGGAAGAAACAAGGGAGCCACCAGCAGGGGTGTTAGGCTAGGCGTGGGGTGAGGTGGTGGGACGGCTAGGCGTGGGGTGAGGTGGTGGGACTAGATAGGGGTTGTTAGGGTTTAGGGAAGGATACCTCAGCTGTGTCTCCTCATTTGGCCTGTCTGCTTGCCAGAGAGTGGTTGGCACTGTGCAGGAGAACTGCCCACATCTCTGCCATGTGCTTGTGACATCAAAAAAGCAGGTACCTTGGTGAGAGATGATCATATGTTAAAGATTAAAGCTATTAATTTCTTCCTTTTCTTTCTTTTTTTCCTTTTGGTTTTTTGAGACAGGGTTTCTCTGTGTAGCCATGGCTGTCCTGGAACTCGCTCTGTAGACCAGGCTGGCCTTGAACTCACAGAGATCCACCTGCCTCTGCCTCCCGAGTGCTGGGATCAAAGGTGTGCGCCACCACTGGCTTGGCAAAGCTATTGATTTCTAAGGTAGGACAATGGTGTTATGGTCAAGCTCTTGAAAAGTTTTTGCTTTTAGTAACATTTATGGACAAGATCACATGGTGACTGGGGTCTGCATCACAGCACACAAGGGGAGCAGGAAGACATAGAGGAAATGGGGACTCTGCTGATGACTGTTGAAACCGGTTGGTGAAGAAGGGGTTCACTATACTATTTATTCCTCTTTTGTGTTAAATGATATTTTCCCCAATGAAAATGTGCAGTAATTTGCTTTATCCTGGATCTTTGATTTTGGTGCAC
This sequence comes from Alexandromys fortis, assembly GCF_014885135.2. NCBI lineage: Eukaryota > Metazoa > Chordata > Mammalia > Rodentia > Cricetidae > Alexandromys > Alexandromys fortis. The sequence continues at coordinate 537,543 of NW_026068216.1, forward strand.
CTGTGTGTATTTGCGAGACAATTAAGAAAACTATAAAAGATGTTAAATAAATACTATCAAACTAGGGTGAAGGAGGAGTGTGGGAAGCTGCCTTGCTAAGAAAGCCTCAGCATGCACAGAAGGAGGAGCAGGCAGCACAGTGGCCTGTGGCCCAAGAAGGGTGAGAAGTGCTGGCCCTGGGGACATGATGTCCCTCTGGAGGCTTGAGCAGGAGTCATATGATTTAAAGTATGACCTGGGAGCAGGGGCATCAGCAGAATGGAGTCCAGCAACAGCTGGGAAGACGAGATAGTAGCTAGACCAGAGCTGGAGATGGCTATGTGTTTGTATGTTTGAAGCTGCTGCCAGTCCTATTCTAAGGAGTCCAAGGAAGAAGAACTTATAGCCCCTTCCTGGGAGGGACTTGGAACCTGCCCAAAAATGTGGCCACTGCCCCTGGCCTCCACCCTAAGGGGGCAGTGCCTGTGGACTGTGGTCACCCTTCTGCCACACAGTTCCCTGTCTCTGAGGCCATGAGGGAGGTGTAGCTCTTATCTTTCTTGGGCTCTCCCTCCGCCCTGTCCAGGATGGCAAGCTTATCTCCCAAGACACCAGGGTCTCTGTTCTACTGTCCCTAGCATCTTGGAATGAAATGGTGGCTCAGACCATGTCAGCTGTTGCCCCTTTCTTCCTTGGTCAGAGAAAAGGCCGCTGCATTCTAGGACACCCCAAGATCTACCTTTGGCTTTCTATACAGGTCCTGGAATATTATTTTAGTGAAAAAATGTTTTGCATTGGAATGCAGCAACCGGACAGCTGTCCCAAAGCCCTGGTTGATAGAGGCCTATGCTCATATGCTGTCTTTTGTGCCACATCCAAATCCAGAAGCCCCAGGTCTTCAGGGAATGAGAGTCCAGTTCAGCCTGGTAGTTCCAGAGACTGTCTGGAATCTGCTGAGAGAATTGGTTGCAACACGGCATGGTGGGTGGGTGTGTCACATGTCGTTACCACATGCTTAGCACTATAAAGATGTGTTGCTAAGGCAACAATGTACCCTGCTAGCAGGAAGCACTTGGGGCAATCCATACACTGCAGCCTCACCATTGCCGTTGGACTCACATCTTCAGCAAGTGGAGACTAAGTAGATTCCCACAGGATGGACTTAGGTAGGGCTCTGCTCAGTCTTTCTTTGGAGGACATAAGGGTTTGCCTTCAGGAGACCCCACATCAGCTGGCCATCTGTTCTGAGGCCTGGAGGGTCTCCTGTATGCTATGCTTGCTTCCTAGGTCAGGAAGTTTGGAGAGATCTCTTCAGTATGCTCTGGGTCACTCACACACTCATTCATCCCAAGTGCTCACCCATACTTCCCTGCGCTATCCAGAAAACTGGGGCCATAGGCAGCTCTGGTAAACAGGACCATTGCATGACTGTGGATAAGTCAGGCTGGGTAACTGGGACCAATTGCTTTTCAAGACACCTTCTCAGATAAGAAGCTGATTATGGAGGTGTGGCTGCAGCTGGGGTTATTCTAGCCCTCCATGGTTCAATAAACTTGCACTTGAGTCTGACCTACATCTATGGAATAGCTGATGGCCATCAGAGGCTACAGTTCTGGTCTAGGCAGCCCTGAGGATGTAAGCAAATCACTTCTGGGAGTTGAGAGGCTGGGTGAATGTCTGGTTAGATGTCTGGGTCCACTCTGTCCAGATAGCTTGGGTATAGGTGGTTCATATAGGAAGTCACAGTTCAATCTAGTTTGTATCCAGGGGCAAAGTTTGTTCTTTGGCATTTTTATAAAGAAAGTGAGTGCTTGTCTCATGAAAGGTTGCCAGATCTCCCAAAGTTATATTTTCAGACTGATTGCTACCCATTGTATGCTGGTAGAGCCCTATGTCTATGGAAAAGAGCACCCTTGGTTTTGTTTTTCAACTATTTAGGTTTGTTCTAAATACACTTATTATTTCCTCATGGAATTCTGAAATTTTCTTTTTTGAAGGATGAACAGGAACAATTTGTAATCTTAAAAGTGTCCATAGGATTTCACCTTTCGTGTAAACGAGAAGACCCTTTTGATATTTAAATATGTTGTAAATAACTGTTTTCCATTTACACATAAAGTCCTGAGTGAACTTTGTTTTGGAATTCTGCTCTGAGCCACCAACAGGTTTATGGGGAGATTGGGAAATCTACCTGGCACAAGTTTCAACCAGGATTCGAGGAAAGATCTGTGTGTGGTATGGGCTTCACAGACAAGTTCAGTGTCCCCATAGCTAAGAACCAATTTGAGCATACTGGCTTTGAATTCTTCCAAATGAGGAAAAATATGTAAGAAATTAAGCAAGCAACAGCAACACCCCTACTTTGGGGAAGTGGGTGTCTTGGAAGACACTGTCAGCAGAAAGTCCTCTGCCAGAACTCTCTACTCCACCTGCTTCTCTGCACAGCAGTGGGTGTGGCTTGCTCTCTGTGTATAGTCAATGGCACCAGCATGCCCAGAAGTGGCCTTGGATGCTTTGTGAGCTTTTTGCAAACACCTCAGCATTTCAGACACTCAACAGCAGGAAAGTGGGATGTACAGATTCCCTCCCTGGAGCTCTTCCCTCTGTAGAATAGCAGGGCCCCAACGCCATTTCCAGAGTTTCCAGAGCTGCTCATGGAAAGCTTGTGTGCTGGCCTCAGCTTTGTTTAGCCCTCACTGCACGCCAGCTACGCAGACACCACACAGCTTTGAAGCTATACTGCCTAAAAATCTGCCGTCTGGGGTTTGGTAGCCCTGTTAGGAGAAGAGAAACCAGAAAGAGAAAGAGACAGACCTTGGGTTCAAGAGAGTTTGGGGAGACTCCAATGCCAATGGACTACCCTTCATTTCCTAAGTCTAGTGTGTGGCTGCCATGTTGGTTGTTGTATTTACTAGACTGTGCTGGGGTTCTAGGGACAGCATGCCATGGTTTTTGCATAGCAAGGGCTTGGTTTGTGGCTGCATCATATTTGCCACCCTTGTAGGGGCTCACACAGAACCTCCTGCTTGGGTTTCCTTGATACTTGATTCTCAAACCTGGTTGATCCTAAGGACAGTTCACGAGACACCAAATTTAGACAACTACCAGCGGAAGCCACAAGGAGTAAGCAGATGTTGGGCCCTGCCCAGAAGCTGATTCCTGAGAAAAGGGAAGTTGCCATTTGATAGCCTTGAGGTTTACAGTAATAGAGGAGAGGGCATTTACCCTCTTCCTAGGGCAAGGCCAAGGCAGGAGACTACTGAAGAAAGTAATGTAGCTTGCCATACTTGGAGGTAGGTGGGCCTTGCCTGTTTCAAGAACTTTATCCTAAAGTCCCAGAGGCAAGTCTCTTTTCTTACTTTAACATCTTAATAGGTGATTCATTTATAAGTTTCTAACTTCAAAATGTCTAAGAAAGTACTCTACTCCCACCGCCTCCAGCCCCAACCTGATTTCTTTCTTTTGTCTGGAGTTTAAGACATTACAATCAGGTTTGTAAGGATAGTTTTAGATTTACAAAGAGCTTGGGGAGATGGAGTGGGTATCAGCACCACCCCACAACTAACTCCTCTGCTGCTCCATGTCTCGTGAATGATGGGACCCATTATCGAGGACACACTCACTCACATGTCCTGCTACTTTCTGTCTCTTTCTGTCAAGGACTTCACACAGGATCTTACTAGATCCCTCAGTCTCTTTGGCTTCTCTGCACTGCGATATCTACTCAGAGTCAGTGAGCTAGTGATGGATTTATGTTAGTGTGCAGGGTATTCATAGGAGTTCAGTGATATACCCTTCAGTGGGATTTGTTTGATGGTTTTCTCATGGTTGGATTGAGTTTGGGGCACCCAGAGACCAAACACCTTTCTCCTCACATCAAGGACATATAACCACATGACCTGCTGCATTTGATTCTGGTCCTATACCCTGTCTAAGGTGAATTTTCCATCACGTGTTGCGATGTTATTCTCTCTTTCTGTATTGATTCTTCATAAAGAAGTCACTGCATGTCTCAGGTTGATGTCTTCTTGGAAATCTTTTCATATGATACAAAGGCAGCACTGAGTTCCTTTTCATTCCTGCTAGTAATCCACTGCATGTTTTTTGCATAATTGATTATATTTAGTATGTAAAAATATTGGACACAACTTCTTTGAACATTATTTAACGTTGATTTGTTGAATTTTTAGAAACAGAGTTGCTGCATTATAGCTTTGTGTATTTGCAGTTTTACTGTGAAACCCCTTGCTGGTCTGTGTACCATTTCATAGTCCCATGTCCACTAGGTGGTTCCAATCAGAGGAAGTTTAAAGCTGTCATCCTCCAAAGCACAGGATCCTCACAGCCCCTGTGCTTCGTGTAAGGTGGTGATCTTTGTGTCTTCTCAAGTGTCCTCCTTCTATTGTAACCTCAGGGAGAACACTCTTGCTTGGGATGCTATCTGAGAGGTTCCTGACCTTGCCAGACAAATGGGCAGGCCTTGTTGGTGAGGAGCACATGGCCTCAGAGAATGACGTCTGTAGTACCTGTTTTTACCCACCCAGGAGGGCTACATACTGAGAAAGTAGGGACTTGAGGTTCCTCAGAAACATCGTGCTCAGAAAGTGAAGTTCACAGATAGAGCAGGAAGATGACTGGTTCTCAGTCCAGTTTGTGTATCACAGATACTCATTCAAGGTACATTACACAATTGTTCCTAACTTTCAGTAAAAGATTACTGTGTTGCTATGCTTCCTCTTGAGCTGACATGTCAAAGGTATGTTATGTGTTTCTTGGTCTCAGACTTGATGACTCTGCTGTGGAATTAAGAAGACTTCTGTCCTCTGGTGGGCTGAGTTTAGTGAGCATGAGGCCTACCTACAGACAGCTCCTAGTGTAAAGCTTTGTGGTCTTCTGATAGAGATTGCAGCATAGCCAGAGAGGATTGAGGGAAGAGTCCTACAAGTGGTGAAACTGAACCTGAAGGTTTACATGGTGTCCTCCTGGTTTAATCCAGGGTAATAAGTATACATTTTGGTGAGTGCAAAACTAAAACGGGAGTGGCTAAGACACGAAAGACTAGAGAATGACTATCTGTAATAGATGAGGAGATCACAAAAGTTATTTTCAAAGCTGCACACCACCCCCACCCCGTCCTACGAAGGAAGTATGGGTTTTGTTCAGGGAGCCTGCACATAATTAGATGGAAAAGCAGTTGGGGGTCAGCACATTCCTGAGTGTGCTCAGTGTAAGGAGGGAAAGTGCTCAAGGTCAAGTAGAAAGGATGACACATTTTTTTAGCACGCTTCATACAAATTATGGAACACGTGTTCTAAAGGGTTGAATAGTTGAAAGGAACACCCCCGAGCATGCTCGATTTTCTCCAAAAGACTGAAGCTGAAGCAAAAGATAGGGGCACTTTGAAGGTGTATGAACACAGGCATTTCTCCCTAAGGGTACTGCTTTAGTTAATGGGTAAAATCTTGGCAGCTGTAGGTCATTCACCTAATCTATATACCCAGGGGCTGTGTGGCACCAACCTGTGCCCACAACTGTCCCACTTCACTCCCAGTGTGGAGAAAGAGAGGGCCTTGCACACCCCATCCTAGGAACTCCGTTCCTTTCCTGCCAAAGCATTAATTAAGTCCCTAGACTGCTTTACAGTCTCATTGCCACACGCACAGAATATGAAGCTCAGCAACGTTGTGCGGTCAAACGTAAGTAAGCTATGCAGTTTATCTGTTATTTAACAAAACAGCGTGTTTGTGCTCAGTTTTATCTTATTAGGGAGTTGCATGTTCTTCATATTCAAAATACCACGTGTGTGAATAATGATAAATTCCTTCAAAGGGAAAACCATGGGCCTTCAGAGCCTGAAAGTTTCCATCTATGGCCTACAATTGGCTATGAAGACAGTGTGGGTGTCTTGTTTTGAGCAGGGCCGGGTCACTGAGCTGTGCTGGTCAAGTTGGGCTCTCTGGGGCCAGCAGCCACTGTCTCTCGCTCACTTCCTTTTCTGTTAGTTGCATGACTCAAATCTCAGGGAATTCCAAGGGGAATCAGAGGGTAGAAGCTGTTAAACATGAACGGGATGCACTTTTCCTGGTGAATGATGCTTTGTTGGATGACTTATCCCCTAAGAATGCCTGAGTCAGATCCAGACAAATGGAAGAAATTAGTCTGGATACTAGGAGACCCTTGATGCCTTGTCTCTAAGGATGCACGTGGGGCTTATTCTGAAACCACTTTCTCCTCCTGTGCTGAGGAGGTTTCAGAGATCGTTGTTCCTCCCACTTGGGCCCAAGGACAAATGATGCTGTTGAGCCTGGACAACCAGGCTGTCACTGGAGAGAGAACTCAACTTTAGAGAGACCCTTAGAGAACAGAATATAGAAACTGCCAAGGGCGCCAGCATGATCTGTGCTTGTCTTGAGCCAGTGAATGTGTCTAATCTAAAATAAAATATAAGGAAGGACTTGAGAAATGTCTCTAAGGATGCAACCTAACCGTTTCCCCTGACTGTCACATCCATTTTATAGAATACTTTCACTATTTAGAAAATTAAGTCTGACCTTACTATCAGAGAGGAAAAAAAACTGTTTTTGTCCCACATTGACATTGCCCCATGATGCCCTTCTCATGCTGCAAGGACCTCACAGTGTGTGTGTGTGTGTGTATCAGAATATATTTTCATACATCCTCAGGAGCCTGCACTCCTCCTATAGGGTAGAGAGGCAATAAGTAGGGGCAGTCCAAAATAGAGCAAGAGATGTCTGGGAGTTCCCTGATTTGGGGACACCCCAGGGGTTGAGCAAGAGGAAGCTGTTTCATTTTGAACACAGTGCCAGTGGTCTAGGGATAGGGAAGATGGGTAAGGACCCTTGGGTAAGAGGGTGAGCAGCGGGTGTGTTGGGTACTGTATTAGGTAATTTTCTCATTTTGTGGCAATATACCTGATGACCGTAGGGAGGGCTTATTTTGGGTCACAGTGTAAGGGTATAGCTATCATGGTGGGGAGAGCCTGAGGCAGGTCACATGCAGCCACAATCAGGAAGGTCAGGGAGATGAATGCCCAGCTCACTTTTCCCATCTTTACTCTAAATTTACCATGTGCAGGATGAAGAGTAAGCATTAAAGGGGACCACTGATGTCTGTAGCAGTCTCTCAAACGACACGGGAGAGGGCGTGTCTAAGTTCGGCTTTCTTCCTTACTTCTGGTGACTCCACATTGACTCCACTTGTCCTTGTCCTGATGCTTGCTGTTCAGTGGACTGTGATGGAAGCCAATCAGATTCAATGAGTGCTGTTTGTCCTCACTCTGGTGGTAAAGACAGTGATAACACTTTTCTAAGAAGTGAGAGTATTCCTGCACTAAACAACTAGGCTGAGCCGCCACAGTAAAGACTTGCTGCCACACAGTGAGGACCTCCTCTGGCTGCTGAGTTTCTCACATTTTTTTTTTCTTTCAAACATACCTAAGGACAAATTTCAGAACCACTCACAGCTCTCAAGGCCCTGGGTGCCGCACTTCCTGCTTTTGCTACATCTAGTATTTTCTACTAATTTCGTAAGTTAATTATTGTCCTAGTTAGGGTTTCTATTGCTGTGATAAAACACCATGACCTTAAACATGGGGAGGGAAGGGTTTATTTTAGTTTATACTTCCAGGTAACAGTGTATCACTGAAGGAAGTCAGGGCAGGAATTCAGGGAGGGCGGGGACTTGGAAGAAGGAGCTGATGCAGAAGCCATAAAGGGGTGCACTTTACTGACTTGCTCCCCATGGCCTGTTCAGTTTGCCTTCTATTGGCACCCAGGGCCACCCAGAGGGGGGACTTCCCACAGTGTTCTGAGCCCTCCCACATCAATCAACAGTCGAGAAAGTGCACAGAGGTTTGCTCACAGACCAATCTGGCGGGACATTTTTATAATTGAGGTTTCTGCTTCTAAAATGACTTATGATCACATTGACAAAAAGCTACCCAGAACAATTATAGTAAATTATAACAATTAAAAGTCTTTATAAGGCAAAGGCTTTATGCTATTGGCTGTGTGAAGGCCTGTTGCCGCCTTTCATGTGTTGTCTCATTCTATTCAGACAGAAACTTCGCAGGTCATAATCACATCTGATTGTGAATCAGAAAATTGAATCCAGGGATGCTCATGACTCACTTGTATTGGGCCGAGGTATAATTTCACCTCAAGAAATCCACCCATATTTTAGACCTTCCCACTGGAATATATTGTTTTCAAGTGTTTACTGTACTACCTTCCCAAGGATCTTGGGATGTTAATGGAGTAAGATAACGAAATATGCAGACAAGGAAGGGTGGAAGTTAGGCGGGAAGGCCCACTTGCCCGAGAAGCACCAATGGAAGTTATAAAGGGGCACACTTGTCATTACCTAAGTCCCTCTATTCATATGGCCAGAATGCCAGGGTGACAATAGAAGTGAGATGTCAAGAGATTGAAGGGAAGCTCTTTAAGCTTGGAAAAGTAAACAACTCAATAGCTCCAGGAAGTCCCTGAAACTGACCAGATTTACCAGGCCCCTTATTCCTCAAACATACATATACTATAAGCACTGTTGAGAGGCACTCAGATAAGCTGAGCTCTCTGGAAGAAGCAGAGACTAGCCAAACTGCCTGGAAAGGATGCTCTCCAGCCTGTTGAGCTGTCTGTAAGTTGTGCAGTGCACTTTCAAGTCTCCAGTCTTTGTGAGCTATCACCCATGTTGTGGCAGACTTTTGGTGATGAATCTGTCTTTGATTTATTTTTGCTCCTGTATGTAACTCCTCACCATATTCCTGTAAGTCCCCCAACAAAACTCAATGGTTCGCCAAGTTGGACTCTGGTGGTAACCCTTCTTTAGTCTGTCATCAGTTTCCTGTCTGGAGTGGTTTGTTCACATCCCCAGGAATAGTCTTCCTGGGTGTGCCCAGCATTTCCTGTGAGGGGCCGCACTGAGTGATCCTGTGATGTGTTCCTGAGTGCATCCCAACCTCTCTTGTGAGGGATTTCATTCAAAGGCACTGTAGTACATTCCTCAGAGACTCGAGCCTTGCTGAATAACATGTATTCTTTGAACATGTTTCAGAATCTTCTCCTTGGGAACCTCTTTGAGACAACACTTTAAAAACATGAACTGGCTCTAAATTTGAGCTTGTGGAAGTCAGAAGCCTGTATGTACTATGTGCCTGGGATATGTCCCATGCATGAAACAATTGTATCGTTCATTTTTGGAGGTTCCCAGGCCTAGATTTTTCCCACCATCAGTAAATTCTCCTGATGATTTTCTGAGAGTCACAGTGATCCTCTCTATGACAGGGATGGTTTATGACAGGCCCAAATACACCTCCTACGACAGTCCATCATCTGTGAAGTAGCCTTAGTTTCTGGCCTTCTCTTGTGAATGGTGACTTGGTCATTATTGGAGTCTGGACACGTGTTGCCAGTCAGTGAGTTAATCTTAATGGTGTGGGCAGATATACAAACAGTACAGGTGACAATGGTTCACTTCCTGAGCTCAATTTGTTTTGTTGGCTTGTGTTCTATTCTGTTTTGTTTGGGACAGAGTCTCCTTATGTAGTTAGGCCATGCTGATCTTGGACATGAAGCAATCCTTCTGTCTCCTGAGTTCTGAGGGCTGGATTATAGGTGTGTCACCGCACCCATCTTTGTTGTGTGTGTGTGTGTTTTATGTGTGTTGACAAACTTAATTTATTCCCACCATGAAGGCTGAAGGAAGATCAGAAGCAAGAGTCTGGTCTCCTGCCCCCTCTCCTTGTATCAGATGAACAGGAGCTAGGTCTAAAAAGGCCTAGGATTGTTGCTGGGCTACTGAAGGCTTGTTCAGGCAAGATAACAAGCAGATATTATCAGGGACAGCAGCAAGCTCATCAGCAACAACATCTTGAGCCCCATGCATTTTGATGGTCATGCTCAACCTTTCAACCTATTTTGGGCAGGGGGCCTGGGATGACATGTGACATGTTCCCTGTTCAACTGGTTTCCTTGGTTAACCACCTTGCTTCCAGCTCTAACAGGTCCCTAATGATCTTGCTTCTTATCAACAGACTCGATGGCTTTTGTTTGAGAACGGGTCAATATCACTCCCTTGAGCCTCTAGACAGACAGGATCCATGATCGAGTCCTGTCATTGGTACTTGTGAAGGGAAAAAAATGTAGGGTCCAGGGCAGCTTTCCCAGGTAACCTGGTACACACCTGCCAAGATGGGTTTTATAGATCAAAGGTAGACTTTAGTCTCAGTTTGCCCTAGGGCAATGCTAGCTCTTAGACCCCCTCCTGTTCCCATTTTACCTTGACCTGTTCCTTGCCTTTGCAGGAAACAACATTAACAGCTAGGTATAAACTTGTTCTGTGTTCACCCTTGAAATGACTAATTTGGTTTCTTTATTAGCTTTAATTCAAAATCATTACAGAGTGTGGAGTTCTAGTCTTGTAAAAGCTGCTAACTTATTATAGACTGTTAGGAAATACAAGCTAGTCATCTTTAAAGTACTGATATAATTAGTTACAGGAATAAGCCTTATTTAGTTTCCTGTATATGTTTTCAAAGTCAAACTTAAAACAAACAATAAAAAACAAAGTTTGTTTAATCAGACATACCTAGGCAGCCTTCATACTGCAGAGATCTGCAGAATATGGCATTTAAAATAATAATTAAAAAACTTATTGTATCAGACAGAGACTCCGAGGTCCTAGCAGTAGCCCAAGGTCTCAAAAAAAGATTATGAGACACCATGATGTCTCCACCTGGATTGTGATGATGCTGACTCACTGGACGAGATGCCCCATGCAACACCAGCTGCCAGGACCCAGTCCAGACTGTGGACAAACAGCTGGACCTTGGAGAATTGATTGCACCACTTTTGCTTAGACAAAATAAGGTCAGTCTTTTCCATGCCCCTCTTCCACAGAAAAAGAAAAAAGTTCACCTTATAGGCCTCCAATGCTATGGAGTCCTGGGTATGACTAACTGTATATGGACTCTGGTCCCTGCCATTTTAATAGATTTAAAAACTATTTGGTCTGTAGTCAGATATACTTTATTTATCCTTCTGATTTCTCTGATAGTATTAATGGCTAGGGCGGTATAATGTCAGTTTAGCAACAAAAGGTATCTAGATAAAAGTTCATAAACTTTGAGGGTCTAAAAAAAGACTTAAGATACAAATGTTTCTAATTTCTTCTTCCCCCCATGGTAGTTCTAATAAGCTAAGAGAGCAATGACTATTAACTGTATGGGTCACGAGCTCAAGATTTTAGATCTATTCTGATTGCCATTTAAATATAAGCTTAAAGGTGTTTCTCATTGGACAGCAGAAAAATACACATGCTTCTAACCAAAATCTGTAGTTTTTGCTAGGACTCAAAGGTCTGAGTCTATTCCTTCTGTTTATAGATACCCGTTATCTGCTCTTTTTCTACAATATGGGTTTTCTTTAAGTAAATAAATTTTAACTTCTGTTCCTAGTTTAAACTTATCTCACTAGGCTTCCACTTGGCTGGCAGATGCATCTAAGCGTCAGTTGCTGACTACAACCTGCTCTGAATGGTGGCGAGCCCTGGACTTCCTGAAAGCTGGTGTGGACCAGTCCAGCTGATAGGAACACTCCCTGGTCCTTCAATGGAGTCTGCTGAGTGACCCATTGCCTGAATTTCCTCCCTACCTTTGGCTAGACTTTCAACCTACTTGGGCCCGGATAACAATGCCCCAATGTCAGCTTGAAGTTGTGGAAAGGAACATGTCGTCCCAGGCCCCATGCCCCTGCCCAAAATAGGTTGAAAGGCTGAGACAAGGGGGAACTCCCTGGCATGGGGGACAAGATAACTAACTAAAGCGCCTGTTAATATACTAGGTCCAGAGTTGTCAATTAATAGATTTATTAATTTAAGTAGTTCCATGCCTCCTTAAAAGCAGGGGCAAGCAGGATCCAAGACTGGGTCCTGTCATCGGTGCTTGTGAAAGGGGAACTGTGGGGGGCAGCCATGATAAACTAAGTATGGGCAGATCACCCCAAGGAAGCTCTTTAATTCCAACCATTATCACCTGCAAGAGTAAAACTTAGCCATTGATAAATTTAATAAGAGGCCTCAGTCTCAGTAGTTTACCCTGAAGCAATACTTGGTAGCAGAAAGAACCACAAGCTGAGATTACCCAACCACTACCCAAGAACAGACCATCTAAAGGAAATGCCTAACATTCCAACTGCTGTAGATAGGATCACCTGCTAGCACACACACACCAGGACACCCCTAGACAAATATCAGCCAATCAGGGGTCCTGAACCTCAGAAACCCCTCACCCCCACCTTTACTACTATAAAAACCCAATTCTAACTAAGCTCGGGGCTCTCCGTTTATTCCAATACGTTAGACATGCGGAGAGACCGAGTTTGCAAACTTGCATAAAATCAAGGCTCTTTGCTTCTGTATACGGGACTTGGTCTCCTTGTTGGCTTTTGCGGGGACTTCACAGATTTGGGCATAAATAAGTATGATGAAATTTCATGCCTTTAGATAAGATCCGTCCAGAGTGCAAATTATCCTTTGCTTAGCACGTGCAGACCTGGCAGACACCATTGTACATGCTGGTCCAAATGCCCTTATATAAAAACTGAACCCTGTCAACATCTGTCAACTCCCTCCCATCTCATCCTGATATCCTGTCATTTTATGGCTTCCCAAGAAAGGTGAGTTCAATACATGGCACCCTGGAGAGGCTACTCTCACAGTTTTCAAAATAGTATAATGATTGTTTTACTCGTTTGCTGGTGATGTCAGTCTCTTACTGTACTTCATTTGTAAATTTAGTTTTATCAAAAGTCTATACCTATAGGGAAAACTTGATGGTTATAGGGAAAATATGGTATTTGTGGAATTTCCTACCATCTCTGGTGCCAGGGTCCTGGAATATATCCCCTGCAAATGAGGAGACATGACTGTAATACATGAAACCTTTCACACATGGACAGGAAAATGTCAAGAAAAAGGATAGGAAAGTAGACAGAAGAGATAGTAAGGCCATCATAAAAGAACAAACTGGTCCATGCTCGAGACCTGAGCACCTGCCACAATGCCATTCAATTCCCATGACTTTTTAGGTAACTGGCAAGGTCCAAAGAACATTTCCTACGAGGCAATACACAGACACCACACTCTGAAAAATCCAGAGAGGAAACAGAAATGAAATTGCCTACCAGATCAAATCGCCTACCCAACAAAGGCAAATCAGAAATAGGCCTATAACCATCCCAAGTACAGATACCTAAGACGCCAGCATAAAATCACAATAAGAATTAAAAAATATAGGGGCTGGAGAGATGGCTCAGTGGTTAAGAGCATGGCCTGCTCTTCCAAAGGTTCTGAGTTCAATTCCCAGCAACCACATGGTGGCTCACAACCATCTGTAATGAGGTCTGGTGCCCTCTTCTGGCCTGCAGACATACATGCAGACAGAATATTGTATACATAATAAATAAATAAAATGTAAGAAAAAAGATTTAAAAAAAAAGAATTAAAAAATATATAGAGGTCAGGGAATGAAGTGCTTTCTTTGAAAACATGCTTTTATTCTTTTAAGAAATACAGAATTTATAAAAACTAGAGTTAAAAATCTAAATCTAGGTGTAGAGACAAAAATTTACAAAGAAAATGCACATTTTGTACATAAGGAACTAATTTAATAAACAGCTTTTCCCTGTGAGCTTGTGATTCAAACAATTTGCCAGCCTGAACTGTAGAGAATTTCAAATGTTAACACATTATATTGTGATCCCTCTTAATTTCTCCCAAAGAAAATGCAAAATGAATCCATTACACCAGAGTAAGTGGAAAAAATGATGCGTCTCTCTGGAGAGTGTACAAGAAGGAGAGACTGGGTACAGTGATTACACTGAGATATTTCAGTAACTGGGCATAGTGAGAATGTCTCCATTGCTCTGCGGATAGTTATGTCTCTTCCACTATGACTTCCCAGGGGACTAATAGAACGTTGCTAGTGCAGGAGATAATGAAAACTTCCATGCAGGTGGTTCCTTCATGCCAGCAGTAGAATGCAGAATTTCCTTCCTGCCTGGCTTTTGCTTTACCTGGGCCCCATCAGCACAGGCTACCTGTTCCTTGACACTGTGAGCACTCACAGTTATTAGTACACATTAATCTATGTTGTCTGTTTTGTACTGTGTACAGGAAGAATACATGTATCTGGAAAATGGAGTCGAGCATAGAACATAATTCTTCCAATGTAATTATATTTTGTGTTTAGAAAGCCTGGTGTTTGGCCAACTACACTTTTGTTAGCCACTATGGAAACATTTTTCAAAACCTATTTTAGTTCACAGTGAAGGCAGTAGGTGGAATCTTATAAGAATAAAAATCTTTTTTCTTTTGTTGTAAAGGGAAAAAAAAACCCACAATAGCCAGGGAAATATGTCTCCCAAGAGCCCAGGTATCCTACCACAGTAGTCCCTGAATATTCCAGCATAGCTGAGGCACAAGAAAAAGCCTTAGAACCACCTGTGTGAAGATGATAGAGGCACTTAAAAAGGAAATTAGTAAATCCTTTAAAGAAATCCAGGAAAAAACAGTGGAAGGAAATGCATTACAACTATTCAAGCCCTGAAAATGGAAATAGAATAAAAAGGAAACCCAAAGCGAAGGGATTTTGGAAATGAAAAATTTAGAAATTCAAACAGGAACTTCCGAGGCAACTTCATCAACAGAATACAAGAGATGAAAGAGAGAATCTTAGGTGTTGAAGACATGATAGAAGAAATGTGTTATGATTTATGGCAGAGGTGACCCTGGCAGGTCCTCCTGGGGGTATGGGGGACCATGCGGTAGGTAAGGGACAGACGGACACGTCAGGCAGAGAGAGCTTGGGTAGGGAGAGCTTATTTAGTGGGGAGAGTATAAGGGTAGGGAGTATGGGGAAAGAGAGAGAGAGAAATAGAGGGACAGAGAGAGAGGGAAGAGGAGGGGAGAGGAGGGAGGCAGAGGGCTGTTGCCTCTTCAGAAGAAGACGTGTGTGTGTGTGTGTGTGNGAGAGAGAGAGAGAGAGAGAGAGAGAGAGAGAGAGAGAGAGAGAGAAAGGGAAGAGGGTGGGCTGGGAGGAGATTGGGAGTGGGTGGAGCTTGTCTCTAAAAGGAACAGGATATCCAGATGACAGGTCAGGCCGGCATAATTATAATTATAACAAAATGGACATGTCAGTTAAAGAAAGTATTAAATTTAAAAAGCTGACACAAAACATCCAGGAAATCTGGGACACTATTAAAAGACCAAATCTAAGAATAATAAGAATAGAGAAACCCAGCTCAAAAGTCTTTTGACAAAATCATAGAAGAAAAATTTCCAAACCTAAAGAAGGAGGTGCCTATAAAGGTACAGGAAACAAACTGAACACCAAAAACATTGGACCAGAAAATAAAAATATTGCTTAATAATATCCCCTCAGCATATAATAATAAAAATAATAAATTTACAGAATAAAGAAAAAATATTAAATGCTGCAAAGGAAAAAGACC
Organism: Alexandromys fortis; assembly: GCF_014885135.2. Taxonomy (NCBI): domain Eukaryota; kingdom Metazoa; phylum Chordata; class Mammalia; order Rodentia; family Cricetidae; genus Alexandromys; species Alexandromys fortis. Next base: position 553,052 of record NW_026068216.1, read on the forward strand.
AAGTAACAAAAGGCAGATCTATTAAAATTACATATGGCTTCTCAGTGGAGACTCTAAAAGCCAAAAGGTCCTGGACAGATATGTTGCTGACTCTAAGAGATAACGGATGTCAATCCAGCAAAACTTTCAATCACCATAGATGGAGAAACAAAATATTCCATGGTAAAGCCAAATTTAAGCAATGTTTTTCTACAAATCCAGCCCTACAGAAGGTGTTAGAAGGAAAGCTCCAATCTAAGGAAGTTAACTATACCCATGAAAACACAAGAAAAAAATAATCTTACACCAGCAAAATCAAAAGAAGGAAAGCACACACACACACACACCACCACCACCACCACCACCACCACCACCATGAACAACAAAATAACAAGGAATCAACAATCATTGATCATTGATCTCTCTCAATATCAATGGTCTCAATTCTCCAATAAAAAGATACAGACTAACAGGATGGATGTGAAAACAGAATTCATCCTGCTGCTGCATTCAAGAAACACACTCCAACATCAAGGCTAGACATTGCCTCAGGATAACTGTTGGAAAAGATATTACAAGCAAATGGACCTAAGAAGCAAGTTGGTGTAACCATTTTTAATATCTAACAAAATAGACTTCAAACAAAAACTAATCAAAAGATATTAGGAAGAATACTACATAGTCAAAGGAAAAAAAGTCCACCAAGATAAGATTTCAGTTCTTAACATCTGTGCCCCCAAATAAAACGACACACCAAGTTTATATAAGAAACACTACTACAGCTTAAATTACACATTGACCCTCCCACACTGATAGTGGGAGACTTCAATACTCCACTTTCAACAATGAACAGGTCATCTAGACAAAAACTGTAAACAGAGAAATGCTGGAGTTAACAGATGTTATAAACCAAATAGATCTAAGAAATATTTACAGAACATTTCGCCCAAACATAAAAGAATATACCTTCTTCTCTGCACCTCATGGAACTGCCTCCAAAACTGACCACATACTCAGACACAAAGAAAATCTCCACAGATACAAGAAAATTAACTCCCTGCATTCTATCAGAGCACCATGGATTAAAGCTGAATATCATCAATAAAAACAACAGAAAGCTTAAAAACTCATGAAAACAGAACAGCTTTCTACTGAATAGAAAAATGGGTTAAGACAGAAATAAAGAAATTAAAGACTGTAGAATTCAATGAAAATGAATGTAAAATATACCCAAACTTATAGGACACAAAGAAAGCAGTTCTAAGAGGTAAGTTTACAGCACTAAGTGCCAACCAAAAAAAAACAAAACAAACAAAACTGGAGAGTTCTCATTCTAGCAACTTATCAGCACACCTGAAAGCTCTAGACAAAAAGAAGAAATCACACCCAGAGTAGAAGGCAAGAAATCATCACGCTGAGGGCTGAAATCAATAAAATAGAAACAAAGAGAACAACACAAAGAATCAGTGAAACAAAGAGTTGTTCTTTAGAAAAATCAAAAGATCAACAAACTCTTATTAAAATAAACTAAAGGATGGGGAGAAATTAGCCAAATTAACAAAATCAGAAATGAGAAGGTGGACATAACAGGACACCAAGGAAATTCAGAGAAGCAATTATACAAGGGCATACTTTGAAATCTGTACTCCACAGAACTGGAACGTCTAAAAGAGACGGATAATTTTCTTGATAGGTACCACTTATCAAACTTAAATCAAAATCAATTTAAATAGACCTATAAACTCTAGTGAAATAGAAACAATCATTAAAGTCTCCCCTCCCAAAAACAAAAGCCCAGGGCCATATGGTTTTAGTACAGAATTTGACCAAACTTTCAAAGGTGAGTTAATGCCAATACTCCTCAAAATACTACACAAAATATAAATAGAAGGAAGATTGCCTAATTAATTTTATGAGGAGGCCACAGTTACTCTAATACTCAGCCAACAAACAATAAAGACCCAACAAATAAAGAGAATTACAGATCAATTTCCTTTATAGATGCAAAAATGCTCAATAAAGTACTTGCAAACTGAATCCAAGAGCACATTAAAAAAAATCATCCACCATGATCAAGTAGGCTTCATTGCAGAGATGCAGGAATGGTTCAATGTATGTAAAACAATAAATGTAGCCGGGCGGTGGTGGCGCACGCCTTTAATCCCAGCACTTGGGAGGCAGAGGCAGGCGGATCTCTGTGAGTTCGAGGCCAACCTGAACTACATAGTGAGCTCCAGGATAGCCAAAGCTACATAGTGAGACCCTGTCTCAAAAAAAAAAAAAAATTAAAAAAAAAAAAACAATAAATGTAATTTACCACATAAACAAACCGAATGAAAAAAACCCCACAGGATCATATCATTAGATGCAGAAAATGTCTTTGATAAAATCCATACCCCTTCATGATAAAGTCCTGGAGAGCTTAGGGACACAATAGACATACCTAAATATAATAAAGGCAGTTTACAGCAATGCCATAGCCAACATCAAAATAATGGAGAGAAATTCAAAACATTTCCAGTAAAATCAGGAGCAAGACAAGGTTGTCTACCCTCTCCATGTCTACTCAATATAATACTTGAAGCCTTAGCCAGAGCAGTAAGACAACTGAAGGAGTTCATTGATCTACAAATTGGAAAGGAAGAAGTCAAAGTATCTTTATTTGCAGGTGATAAAATAGTATATATAAATGACCCTAAAAATTCCACTGGGGAACTCTTATATCTGGTAAACACTTTTAGCAAGAAGCTGGATACAAGATTAATTCATAAAAATCAGTAGCCTTCCTATATACAAATGACAAATGGACCGAGGAAGAAATCAGAGAAACAACACCTTTCACAATAGTCTCAAATAATATAAAACATGTTGGGATAATTCTGACTAAGTAAGTGAAAGACTTGTATGATAAAAACTCAAATCTTTGAAGAAAAAACTTGAAAATACACGAAGATGGAAAGATCTTCCATGCTCATGAGTCAGTAGGATTAACGTAGTAAAAATAGTCATCCTACCAAAAGTAATCTGCAGATTTAATGCAATCTCCATCAAAATTTCAACACAATTAATTCTTCACAGATCTTGAAAGGACAAATCCCAACTTTGTATGGAAAAATAAAAAAAAAACAACAAACCAGGATATATAACAATCCTGAATAATAAAGAACTGATAGAGGTCTCACTATTCCCTATTTTTGTGATTTTGTTTTTCATTTTCAAGACAGGGTTTCTCTGTAGCTTTGGAGCCTGTCCTGGAACTAGCTCTTGTAGACCAGGTTGGCCTCGAACTCACAGAGATCCACCTGTCTCTGCTTCCCGAGTGCTGGGATTAAAGGCGTGCACTACCCCCCCCATCCCATTCCCTATTTCAAGTTGTACTACAGAATTATAGTAATGAAAATTATAGTATTGGTATAAAACAAGACACGTTGATCAGTATAATAAATTGAAGATCCAGACATAAATCAACACGACTATAGACACTTGATTTTTGATAAGGAAATCAGAAATACACATTGGAAAAAAGACAGCATCTACAACAAATGGTGCTGGTTAGACTGGATGTCTGCATGTAGAAGAATGCAAACAGATTCATATTTATTACCCTGTACAAAACTCTATTATAAATGCATTAAAGTTTTGAACATATACCAGATACTGAACCTGATGGAAGAGAAACTCAGGAATTGCCTTGAACAGTGATGTATAAACCCCAGTGCTAGGGGCCAGGATAGAGACTGCCGGATCTCTGGAGCTCATTGGCCAGCCAGCCTGGTCAAATTAATGCATACTAGGGTCAGTGAAAAATTCTATGTCAAAAGTAAGGTGGAGAGCAACCGAGAAAGACATCTAATGTTGCCCTCAGGCTTTGTCTGTCATCCAATGTTCTGCATTCAGAGAAAACATGCTTCAACATCGAAGGCAATAAAAAGGCAAACAATGTACATCCTATCTGTTTGATCACAGAGCCTTTAGCTGCCTCTCTGTGTCTCCTAGAAATCAGGCCACACTCTTTGGAGTTCTCCCCAGAGAGCTGATAAGCCTGCTGTGGCCTTGTGGCTCCCACAGAGTTCTTTCCCTCTCATCTGCCACTTTAACTCCCCTTTCCTACTGCCCTGACCCAGATGGCCTTGAGTTAGAATTCTGCTTTCGGCACATAGTCTAGTCACCCATAGATCTGTAAGAGCACGATATTCCTTTTGTGCTGCTGAGCTGACAGTCTGTCTCTCCCTCCTGGATGTCATTGTGTTATCTATAACACAATGCTATAATTCTCTAAATCCATCAGGATGGAGAGAAACTGTGATGTCTTCTTCAGGACACATGCCATACTAGGCCTGTGGCCATCCTACTTCCGGGCCTCAGCGTGGCTGCCTATAACCACTAGGAGATCCTATAACTCTCCTAATAAAGCCCTTCTGAAGAATATTTTTTTCTCAACATTCTTCTATGAACCTGTTTTCTTTTATAAATTATAACACTCTCTTGGACAAATGGTTAAAATATAGTCTACATGTAATGGGTATTGTCAATACATTGGTTTAAAAACATGGATTAGAACTATGTCATTTGACAGAGTTAGAGTGAGAAAAAAATTGAGAGAGAGAGCCTCTTTCAATATATTTGTCTTCATTTGTGTGTCACGGGGACAGAGGGTAATGTAAGCCACGGTTTACAGCTTTGTGTTAACTAAGGCAGGGTGAACAGAGTCTGAAAGCAGCCGAAGAGAAGACAAAACAGACTGTACCAGAGAACCCTCAGCCATGCCGTTCAGTGATGAAGGAAGAATGGCCTTTTAAAGGAAAAAAATCTTCCTTTTGACTTCAGGAGGCCTGGTCTCCTCTCCAGCTCTTGAGTGGCGCTACCCCTACCCTGAGGCAAGAAACCACTGCAGGGCCAGGGCTACTCTGACTAGGATTTGGCTTTGGTACTCCTTGCACTGAGCAGTTGAAACCCTCGGACTGGTCAAGAATTTTCTGGAATGGTTTTGCTTCTCCTTATCTGTGACACTGTAGGCTCCTCAGTCTGAAGGAGTTTCCATACATGTCTGACATAGTTCCCAGAAGGGCACCTTTTGATTGATTAGCAGGGCTTTTGTAAGATTTTTCCACAAGGTGGCTCTTGATCTGTGTGGACCTCAGGTGATTGTGTTCCAGGGTGAGAGTTGGCGTGTTGGTTAGTTGTATTGTGTTTTTGTCATTTTAATATAAACTAGAGTCATCTGGGAAGAGGGAGCCTCAACTGAGATCATGCCTCCATTAGACTAGGCAAGTTTATGGGGGTGGTAAGGCCCCACCCACTGTGGGTAGTGCCACCCTGTGTAGGTGTTCCTCCTTGTATGAGAAAGCAAACAGAGAGCCGTGGAGAGCAACCCAAGGTTCCCCCATGGTCTCTGCTTCAGTTCCTGCCTCCAGCTTCCTGCTTTGAGTTCCTGTTTTGACTTCCTTCCATGATGGACTGTAACCAGTAAAGTGAAATAAATTCTTTCTTCGCCGAGTTTCTTTTGGTTATGGTGTTTATTACAACAATAGAAAGCAAGCTAAGACAGTTGGGTTCTAAGAATGGCAGCTAGTTCTACAAAGCATGAACCAGCAGAATGCAATTTAAAAACTTTACATACTGGCGCTGGATGAAAACTGATAGGTTTCAGTTTGGCTGCAGTTTTGATAATTCCAGCTCTGAGTGTCTGTTAAGGACCCACAAACTATGGATGCAATACACCAGCAATGGAAAGACCTCTGTGGTTGGTTCTGTCAGGACAAGACTGCCACAGCACGCTTGGAAGCACTGGCAACACCCATGGAAGATCATCTCAGCTTTTGATCTCTCTCTGTTGTTGATATCCCTCCTGGTACCTGACCATCTCTTTCTACTTCAATTTTCCTTTCCACTGTCTTCTTTGCTTTAGCCCTCATCTATAACTCGTCCTATGTGTGTGCTGTATATTTTAAAAGGTTTTTTTTTTCTCTCTCTCTCTGCTTTTAATTAAAATATTTAATTCTACCCCAAACCTCCCATGTGACCCTTGGGATCTTGATGCCCCCTCTATGTGTTATAAGTGATGAAGAGATGCCCTGGGAAACCAAGGGTTCTCTCGGACATTCCTGTTGGCTCTGCTGTCTGTAGCTCCACTGTGTGACACAGCAGCTCTGGAATATTTGATATCTGTTTGGGGGTAGTCACTCCTGGCCTCGGGTGGCTCCATGGCTCTTTGGATCTCACAGTTTTGTGGGCGCTGTAGAGCTGGGTGAGTCAAGCTGAGGAGGCAGGAGTGTCCACACCCTGATGTGTTTTGGATTTCAGTTTTTTTTCCCTCCTCAGAGGGGGCCTGGGAATCTCAGCTGGTGGCTGGTTTTCGACTTTGGCTGTCAGCAAACAGCATGTGGGGCTCTGCCTGCCCACGCCCTATGTGTGTGCTGTGGAGGTCGTATGAGTCATGGTTGCATTTTTACAGGGTGGCCTGGTAACTCTTGATTGGCCGCCATGGAAACATGGACCTTAGATGCAGAAGGTGGCAGGAGGGAGCCATGGGTGATGGCGGTGCCTTTGTGAACACCAGCCTTTGGTCAGTTTGGGCACTAGGAGGGTAATATACACAGGAACTCTGGGCATTATCTACTTATAGCCACAGAGGAACAAGTTGCCTTCTGCAGCACAGCAGGTAAGCTAAGCGGAGGTCATGGACTGCCATGGTTTCATGACTTTCACCCTTGGCTACCAGCTAGATTCCCAACACAGGTATAGTCACTTTTAAACACTGACTTTGGGTCAGTGCAGCTAAGCTCTGCTACAGAGTGAACAGAGGACTGTGAACTAGTTCTTTGCAGAAAAGGCCCTTGCTCTACCTGTTCGGGTTCTAGGAGAGATTGCAAAGAAAGGGTCCCTTGAGGCTGGAGAAGGGTTGTCTTCAGGTGTCACACTGGAGAAACTTGCGTGGAGCATGACTTGGTCATGGGAGAGGACATGTGATTGGAGTTGGAAGTCTCTCTGGGGTTTCAAGGATCATGGGTAGTGTGTTCAGTGTTCCAGAAGTAACGAGGACGAGGAGTTAAGGATGCAGAGTTAAGAGAGCCTGTTTCCTGCATGTGTGTGTGTATGTACATCCACGTGTTCCTAATGCCCTTGAAGGCTAGAAGAGGGCATTGGACTCCCTGGAACTGGAGTTACAAATGGTTGTGAGCTGCCATGTGGGTGCTGGGAACAACCTGGGTCCTTTTCAAGAGCAGCAAGTGCTCTTAATGACCGAGGCATCTCTCCAGTTCCCTAGTTTTAACTTTAAAAGAAACTACCCACCCTTTTCTTCACAGGTTGTTCCAATTTGTATTTCCATTGGCAACGTATGAGGGTTTAAATTTCTCTAATTTTTTTTTACCAATACTTGCTACTGTGCCATTTTTGCTATATTCAGTGAGTATGAGATGGAACCTCATTATGTTCTGTAGTTGACTGCTCTGTAACCAGTGGATGCTGAACATCTTTCTCTGAGCATCTTTCTCTGAGTATCTCTCTCTGAGCATCTTTCTCTGAGCATCTCTCTCTGAGCATCTCTCTCTGAGCATCTTTCTCTGAGCATATTTCTCTGAGCAAATCTCTCTGAGCATCTCTCTCTGAGAATCATCTTTCTCTGAGCATCTCTCTCTCTCTCTCTGAGCATCTTTCTCTGAGCATCTCTCTCTGAGCTATCCACAGATCTAGTCAGACCTGCAGTGCATTTTTACAAAACTGGGCTATTTTGACTTCAAGAAATTTTACAAAGCTTTAAGAATTCTTTATATATTTTAAGTAGTCTTAAATTATTACCTTTTTATTTTTCCCCACTGGTGACTTTGAAGTGAAGGACTTTTTAGTTTTGAATAAGTCCAATTTGTCAATTAGTCTTTTAAAGGTGATGATTTTTATATTATATAATAAAACTATCTAACACAAGGTTACAAAGATTTTTCTCCTAAGGATGCTTGTGATTTTCTTGATTTTTATTTATTGTCCATACCATATGAAAGCATATTTGATTCCAAAATATAGATCTTGTGATCTTTCTGAGATGGTTAATTTATTTCAGGAGTCATTTTGTTTGATTTTTATGTAAGAATAATCTGAAAATACAGTTTTATTTCTTTTTCAACAAAGATGGCTTTACATGTTTTGTCATGTTATGTTGGCTAGAATATCCTGTACAGAACTTAACAGAGTGTGAGTGGGTGTTGCTTTAGCTCGAGCCTTAGAAGCAAAGTTTTTCCTCCATCTTTCATCTTTAAGTATTTTGTGAGATATAGACTTTATATGAATATCCTTTTCAAACTGACGAAATCCTCTTTATAAATATACTTTTCAGGTATTTATAAATGTATAAATAAAAATCTACTTTATTGAAATGTTTTTTATGAAAGCGTACTGAATACTTTTTAAATCCCTGAGTCTATTTAGATGATTGCGTGTTTTACTTATAAGCGATGTGTTTCATTAATTAAGTGTTGAATGTTAAACCAACATGTGGATGCTAGGATATAAACCTCCTTGGGCTATTTTTATGTGTTGTTGGGTTCAGTTTTATTTTTATTACACCTTTATTTGTTGATTGTGGTGTGTGTGTGTGTGTGTGTGTGTGCGTGTGTGTGTGTGTGTCTCAGAGGACAACTTGTAGGAACTGATTCGTCCCTTCCTCTATGTGGCTCCTGGGGATGGAACTCAGGTTGTCACAGTAGCAATAAGTTTTGACCTGCTGAGGAATCTTGCTGACACTTTGGGATATAACTATATTCATGGACACATTTCCTTTCTGTTGGTGAATTCCTCTGTTTTCTTGACTAGTTTGTGAAGGGTTCTTTCAATATTTGCCAGAATATAGCCAATGATATAGTTTTTTTCTCACAGGATAATTTTAATTATTGATCCTGCTCTTTAAGTATGCTATGTTTATATTTATTCTTGAGTCAGTGTTGGTAATTTGTATTTTTCTAGGAACTTGTTTATTTCATTTATACTATGTAGTTTATTGGAATAAGCATTCCATTGTATTTTACAATCCTTTTAATCTCTGTAGGATCAGAGATTAATGATGGGATGGCCACCTTGGAAGTCCCAGTCAAACCTGAAAAGAATGATTTGCTAATGAGGACCACACAGACTAATCCTAAAGTTTCTGATCTTTCATTTTCTCAGTCCCTTAAAGGATCACAAGGAAAGTATTATTTGAACCAAACATAACTTGTGTGTATTCTGCTATAAAATATAACCTCTCCTGCTTGCTGAGTGGTTAGGCCCACGTAGCTTTGGCTTTTTGTCTCCTTCTTAACATTGTTTCTATCTAAACTGATAGGCATAAATAGAAGAACAAGGATCCATAGATGTTGGAGAAGCTAATGGCCGGTTGGAAGTCTTGCTTGTAGAACTCATCTATTTGGCTTTGCAAGGGTAGAACTGTTTTGACACTAAAGTCTGAGATGTATGTCTTGTCTTATCCAACGTGTTAGATGGTCCAGGTGCTGGGTTTTCAGATGATCCAAGTTTTGAGAGGCTGTGTAGATGTGAGGGAGTCCTACTGGCTTTGTGAAAATATCTCTAGACTCTTACTAGAGACAAGCAAAGCTGAGGGAACCTCCAAGATTACCACTTCACCTTGTGTGTCTAGACCTGTCCTTGGAGCCCCAGGTTATGTGGGAGCTTCTAACTCTATTGCAGGGTGGGGTCAATAGGGACAGTGTGAAGACATATGAGGGATACCCAAGCTTTAAGGGACTTGCTTCCATACATACCCTACATTGACCACATTTTACTATGTATTGCTCATTTTTCCTCTTTCAAAACTGTTTCTCCTTGAAGGTGGCTGAGCTTCTGAGACTCAGGAATTCAGGCAGAGGTTCCAGGGTCATCTCATGCTCCTAATCTAGCTGGGTTTAGATGTAGGGGTGCGTAGGATAGCACCTGGCCTCCAGTGGCCAATCATTTTCTTATTACAGGGTAGAAGGGATCCTTTTGATACAGATTGACCCCTCAGCAGACGATAGTGGAGCTTGAGTTCATGAGGGTTTAGATTTAGCTTCATTTCTCCCTAAAATTTTCTCTGAAATCCATTTTTCTGTCTTCTGTCAAACTCCAAGTCTGAGTAGATTGCTCCCTCTTAAGATTATGGTCATACCTTTAGCAAGGCCTAGGCTTACCCTGTATCAGAGCAGCCTAAGGGAGATGTCCTTTAAAGTATGAAGTGGAGATATCCTTGTCCTTGTTTCTTTAGGAAGTTTTTTCCCTGTAAATATTTGCAGAGAGTGGATCTGTCTCCTCCCACCAGTTCACCCTCAGTGTATCCTGTGCCTCTCACATTCGTATTTCTACTAAAACTTTTATTCTTATAATGAAATTGAGTCTCTGGAATGTCTTTCTTTCTTCCCTAAGAATGTCTTCCTAAAAACTCCGACACTTTCCTTTCCTCTGTGACCTTTGTGTGATGTTCTAAAGAGCATTCATCCCATGACATCCCCATGATTCTCTCCAGAACAGAAAAGTGTCAAGACTCTTTGGGTTCAGGAAGTCACCATGTGTCATTGACCTCCACACAATCAAGTCAAACACCTAGATTGTAAGCAAGACCCACTCAGACTCAAGTGGAAGAGGAAGAAAACACTACTGGAAAAGTCTAGAAGTGGTGGTTTTCCTAGATAGTGAAAGTTGTTTTTAAAGATATAAACTTTCTGTATGTAAAAGCTGGTTGTGTACTGTTATGAGGCCCAAGACAGATAGCTGTACTGAGTGAGTCTCAGGAGTGTCTGCAGTTCTGTCTAAGGGTCACTGACCTTGCCTGAGGCTGGGATAATATATTTACATTCTGATGGGGGACCTCCAACATTCCTCAAATAGTTAGGAACTGGGCAGAGATCAGAAAAGATTTGTGTTTCTCCACACAGCCATGGACTCTGTGGGCTCTATGGGAACAGCTGGCTGGGTGAGGCTTGCCTGGGTAAGTAACAGTGGCAGAACAAGTTGGTGGTGGAGACAGAGACTGAGTGACCCTAGGACCACCAATCTTTTCTTGGCACCTGAGAGGCTGGGTCCTGGTGGATTGAGGGGAGGCTCTGCAAAGCTGCCCTGTGAGTTTTCCTGGTGGACAGCTCTAGGCTGTCAGCACCCTTCCTATTTGTGCAAGGAGCTGTGGAGACCACATGCTTAGGATCCTGTCATTCAGATACCACAAGGCCTAGAGAGAGTAGAGAAAGTATGGTCACGATCTTGGCTCAGATCAGGGCATCACCAAAAGCTCTTGCTTGGACTGCTTGATGAGCTGGATATGCAGGACCTGCAGAGAGAAAACTGCTGAAGCTGCCTAAAGAAGGTGAGAAAGTCCTTTGGTGTTCCTGCCTCATAAAAAATCTGCCAGACATTCTGCAGGACACAAAAGAAAGTGACTGACAAACTGCCAATATAGGCGGAACTGTATTTGAAATTTCCTGCTTTATTGAAAAAGTCTGTCAGATACTATGGGCCAGTAGGCCGAAGATGGATGCCCCAGTGGTACAGAAGAACTTTGGGTGACTGTCCAGGCAGCAAGAAGTTTCTATCATTTCTAGAGTTTTGGAAGTTGCTTACAATGCACTTATTGTTTACTTAGGTAATATTATATCCTTCTGGAGTCTTTGATGGAGTTGGCCATACACAGTTTAATAGGAATGGGTTAAATTAAGATGTAAGAGTTAGCTAATAAGAAGCTAGAGCTAATGGGCCAAGCAGTGCTTTAAATAATATAGTTTCTCTGTTATTATTTTGGTTCTGGGTGGCCGGGATGAACAAGCAGCCTAATACGACACAAATCTGAGAACTTCCCAGATGTGCCATCTTCTGACTTAATCACTTTTTCAAGAGGCCATCAGGAGCTCATTGGATGTCCCAGCTCCATCCTGTATTCATGCCCCCATTTTCTATATTACTAGGGCTTGCTATTTCCTTGTAAAAATCATCTTCATTCATAGATTTCTTGCTGTATACTGCTGGTCAGTTTGAAAAATCATTATTGATTCTCTTACTTGAAAAGAAGCGTGGGATCAGGTGTGGTTCCTACTGCTGAGAGGATTGCAGTGTTGCCCCATGCCTCTTATGGCTGAAAGGAAAACAGAGACAGGTTTGCCTATGGGTCAGGTCCTATACCTGGGAGTACCAACAAGCCACACTGCTCTGCGTGCTCCTATATACACCGTTTCGTTCCTTCGACCTCTAGACACCTGGAATTCCCGGATAACAAAGCCTGCTATGTTAGTGCCTCATTCCAGGACTCTGACTGGATGAGTTTTGAAACCATGAGAATTGCTGTTCATGGAGCATGAGGAGATCCTGTGACAATATCCTAGTTCCTAGACATAAGACAGTCTGCTGGGATCTTTGTGTCCAATCCAAGGTTGGTTTTCAGAGAATCTCAACAAAAGCCTCTAATTTTTCCTGACTCTTCCCAGGGTTCCCTGGGTGTGGGCATGGGAATATCTGCCCTCAGGTTGGGCAGGGTGGGACACTGTTAAAAATTCCACCCCCCCTTTTGCTTGCAAAGTGGACCCCAGTTCACCTCTGCAGTGGTCCCTGGGTCTTCATGTTTTTCCCTGTTAATCCTTTAGCTTTTTAATAAGAAGCATTCCCCCGCTCCCCAAGAAACTTTCAGCACCAGGGTTCCCAAGTTTTGTTCTACGCCCTGGGAGGGTAGATTTATCAGAGCATTAAACAGAAATTTTGCAGAGAGGCATTGTCCCTACCAAGGATGAGTATCAGGCATGCCATGTTTTACCCAAGTTAGTGGTGAGTCACCAGGCTCAGAATTTGACTAGGTGCCCATGGTGAGTTTTTGGGACCACCTGTCTAGAGCCTATATGGTCACATGACTCTCAAAGGGAATAGGAGAAAACCAGGCTTTCTCCTTGGTCACAGTCTCCATCGAATTCAGATAAGCCATATCTTATTAAATATGAAAATTAACATCCTTGAGACCATTAACTAATACATTTTTAATGATAAAGAATGTTGTATATTGTTAGGAAGCCCTGAAATGCAAATCTTGATTGGAATTCCTAGTCTTCTGCCTGGTCCTGTCCATGAATCTTAGCCTGTTCAGTCACCAGACTTCTTTCTGGAACCATAGGTTTACAATGTCTAATTCTTTATATTGCTGCAAGTACCACCAATGAAAATGCTGAGAGCAAAAATACAGGCAACATAACCTTAGACCTGTAAGATAAAAAAGCAAAAGGAAGGCAGATTTAAATCATATTTTTCAACTCTCTCTCTCTGGTCAGAAGGATGAGATTTTATATAGTCTTAGAAAATGGTCATATACGCAGAGAGATAATATCCCCAATGTTTGTGGAGAGCTTAAAGGGTCACAGAATAATTACCCTGGTTTCTCCCTCACTGTTCTGCACTGATCTTGTGTCCCGGATCTGGTGCGACTAAGTACCTCACATTTGAGTCTTCCTTGAGTCTCGTGACTGTCTGTGAGTTTTGTCACCTCACTGAGATCAGTGTCTTTTTCCTGCCTTCTTCCATTCCTTGTACTTCTCCACGTGATCCTTTGCCAGCAATGTGAACGGATGGTCTTCCAGCTCATAACTTACCCTCTCACTATCTTTTGTCTTTAATATTTAACTTCCAGTGGGGAGCTTGCCAGCTTTTTTCTTTTATGATACTTCTCTGTTGCATGGCAACAAATCTTTACTGGCCTTGGGCACACAGGGGCACTCTCCTATGGATCCTACTCTAAAGGTTTGTCCTCTGCAGACCCTTCCATTTGGAAGTAATCTCGCCTTCTCAAGTTTGCTGAGGCTGGATCCAGATTCACTTTTTCTCAAGTGCACAATCAGATCCGATGTCTCTTAGGGTTCTGCATTTTAGTTCTGCCGTGTACCAGAGTCTCTCTGTGCACAGGACCATTTCTGGGCTCTTTTCTGTTCGATCAGTCTGTCTATCCTGCACCAACACAGCCTATCCTGACTTCTCATAGACTGTTTCTTGTATTCCTGGGTTGGGGGAAAGTCCTCATTTCTACATCGGCACACTCAGGTGTGTATAAGTATCTCTGATGTGTCACTAAAGCTGACCTCAAGCTGGGACTGTGCATGCAGGAGAGACTGAAAGCTGAATGTAAGGATAGGCGGTCAACAGAGCTGAGGTCAGTAGGTGGGTGCTCTTTACACTACAACTTCCTAAAAATTTTCCACCTGAGAAGATTATATGTGTCTGCATATTTAGGTATATAAAATAGGCATACAAATAAAACTTTTACTAACAAAAAGGTCATAAAGAATTTTCTTACAATTCTTTGCTATACATACAATTTTACAACTTATTAATGACAAAAGCAAGCTTCCATGTTAATGAGATGGATGTCCTTGTTTAATCTGGCTTGATACCTTTTCTCAGTGAGGCATTCTTATCTTGCGTCCTCTCTGTCTAGCTGATGACTGTGTATCTGACTTTCCTCTTCCCAGAATTCTCCTAGTCTTGTTGCCCCTCCTATACTTCCTACTTAGCTATTGGCCAATCAATGTTTTATTAAACCAATATTAGTGACAAATCTTTACAGTGTACAAAAGCATTATCCTACAGCATGCTACAGAGGCCAGAAGTGCTTTGGAAGGAATAAAGACTCCTAAATAGAAACACTGGACACCCATGGTAGGTGAGTGTGCATTTGTGCAGGCTCAAACCAGCCATAGCCAGTTCAGCTGAGGCAGCTTACACCACCAGGGCACACCTTGCAAGGCTAGAGTTCTCAGCTGACAAGGTGCTTAGCTGAGATTCAGCTGAAACTGCTGATCCAACTGAGCCTTGGCCGGCGGCTGCTTCACATTCAAAGCATGGCCTGCATCACTACAGTCATCCATGGATTCCTTTTCCTATTCTGGTTGCAGACTTCTGTCTCCCCTGAATCATCCCCATCCTGAGCCCTAAGCTGACATCTCCCTTTAAAGGGTCTAGTTCCCCTTCAAAGGACCAGTGCTTATTAAACCCCACTGCATTCCAGGGCTGCCTTCAACTCCCGTGAGGGCCCACCATATTGTGTTTCTAAAACCAAAATTGTTTCCTTTGTTGGGGGACCCACCCCAGATTCATGTTATTGGGTTTGTACTATGACCACTGGCCCCACTGGGCACATGGTGTGCCCTGAGTCAGGGGAGTAGCTATACAATAGGTAGAGTAGTCTACATTTTGGCCCAAGGGAGAAGTTTTTGCTTACTGTATCCTGCCAATGCAACACTGGATTCCCACAGCAGTGCTCTCCGTGTTCTGATTCATCTGTTTATTAAACATGTGGATTTTTGATTTGTAGTTTGGGGTCTGCATAGGCCTGGTGGCACCAGCTGTTTATAATCTATCATCCAACACAGCCTCCATGTGGTGGTCATGCTGGTTTGCTCCGAGAATAAGAATCTGAGTCCAAACATTGGGCTTTCGGCTTAAAAGCAACTACATCCTTAGCATTCACAGCCCCACAGGGACTGGAAATGTGCATCTTCTCCCTACTTGGTTTGCTTTACAAAGTCAGCATTATAGTCAAGATAGATTTCTTAGAAGGTGACCTGAGAACACAGTAGAAATTAGCCAGCATCGCATAGTTGAGGCCACCTCAGGCTCCTAGAGGGCTGCCCAGGCCCTGAAGCCACTCAGTGAGTGCTGACCCCCAGCACTCCCCCTATGTGCTGTGGATATGTTTTATTACCAGTGGTTAATGAATAAAGCTGTTTCGGCCAATGGCTTAGCAGAGTAAAGCCAGGCAGGAAATCCGAACAAAGATACAGAGTGAAAGTAGGCGGATAAGATGTCTATAACCATGAAAAGTGTAATTAAAAAAAAAAAAGAAAGCTGGCAGTCTACAGTGGGGGTTTAGCCGCGTCATATTCCTGAGTGAGGAGAGGGGATGGATGAAGCCACAGCGCAGGGGGAATGCACCCCCGTGGTGGTTGGTCAGGCCTGCAGGCTCCTTTCCTCTCCCTTCTCTTAACTGGTTATAAAAGGATCAAATTCGAGGGGTGTGAGGCAGTTTAGCTTACATAAATTAACAAATGGGAGACACAGATTAACAAGATGAGAAACAAAAACATTATCATCAACTCAGTGGATCCAGGAAAGGCATTTAACAGATTTCAACATTTCTTCATGATAAAACTTCCAACTAATTAAGTACAAGATGAATTAAGGAAGATCATATTCAATGAGTTCACAGCTGATACCATGCTCAACAGAAAAGATCTAAAGTTTTTTCCTCAGATCAGGAAAATAATTCCCACTTAAAACTCTCAGTCATCACAGCGGGCAGTCTTAGATAGAAGGTGTAACCAGAAGGAAAAGACATCTAGATCTGAAATTTGCACACACAAGAGCTAGTAGATTGAAAACACTAAAGGCTTCACCAAAATTCTAGTAGAATTCGTAAGTGAATTAAAAATATTGCAGGATGCAAAATTAAATTGTGCCAACAAAAATTGGCAGAGTTTCTATGTATTTATGATGAGCTATTAAAATAAGAAATCAAGAAAAAATTCCATTTACAATAGCTCCAAATGGTACAAAACTCTTATGAATAAATGCAGGCAATAAGAATCCAAAAACTAAGAAGTAAAGTTGTAGTTTAAAATGTGCTGTTATTCCTACTGAGTCAAGTAGAAATAACAACTTTATCTTTAATTGTTCTGCCCTGTCCTCTGCTGCACTGATTAGTGTGTGGCTTGCCTATCCCCAAACCGTGCTGTGTGCCTCCCACACATTGGCACCCTTACCTCTCGTTGACTTCCTTCCGTGGGCAATTGTTCAGCCAAAAGCTCATCTTGAACGACTTTCTTCTTCAGGCAGCTACTCACTCAGCCATATCCAGTTCTTAGCTCTTATCCTGCTCCCATGAGTTTCTGAGGCCCAGACCTAGCTCCCCAAATTGGCATTTTTGACTTTTCACCTACATGAAGAGGTTTTGCTTTTGTTTCTACAGGAAGTGAGAAGTTGTGGATTCATACTAGGTAAAGAAAAATAAGGTTTGACCAAGAAAGACTCCCTCAAAAATCTCCAATAGGAGAAGATGGCCCAGATGATCCAACATTTTAGAGCACCTCTGTTGCACTTTCCTCTGAGTTCTACATCCAGAACAGCTTCAAGACTGCTGGCTAAGATGATCCAGCCTCACAGAATACTCCAGTTAGGAGTTGACCATAATCCTAAATTTTATTTTGGTCCTCATAAGATTATCAGCACCTCCAATCAGCAAGAAGTAGCCTAGAAAACTATGCCCACATTCCCCCCAAAAAAATGAATTATGGATGTTTGTTTTTGTTTAGTGTGTTGGTTACAAGTTGTTGTGGACAACAATCAGGAAAAAAGCTAAACGAAGGAAACTAGATTCAAGGTTCTTGTTTTAAAAAGAAAAAAGAGGGATATGGATATGATCAGATAAAAAGGTAGATTATTGAATCTACTCTGAAAAGGGAGGATATAGATATGATAATATAAAAAGATAGACTATTGAGTCTACTTTTAAAAAGTAGCTACCAGTTTTAACTGTTTGGATTAGACCTTCGTATATTGCATACAAATTTTGTGTACTGATACAAATTTGAGATTATTTTTGTTAGAACATATTATGTTGGATTAATCCAGCAGCATTTATAATCAGATATCTTCTAGCAGCTGTTGCTCCTTCCTCAGCAGACAAACAATTCAAAGACAACACAATAACATGCAGTATCCAGATTCTCTGTGTGTTTTCCATCTTTACATGGAAGCTAAGCTAGGGCAGTTGGGAGTTGGGAGTGCTAGATTTTCTCCTGAACCCAGGTGGCTAGGTTTGGGTCCAGCTCTGGCCTGTGCTGGTAGCTAAAAAGTCTCAAGCAAATGACTTTTTTTTGTGAATCTGTACCCCAAAAGTTGGGCACCAAATGAAGCATGATTAATAAAAACTCAGAGACAGAAATTGGGGTTCTGATGTGGGATTCCTCTCTATGATGTGAATGTATTTGGTTACCATTGGTTAATAAAGAAGCTTCTTTGGGCCTATGGCAGGGCAGAATAGAGCAAGGCGGGAATTCCAAGCAGAGAAAGAGGAGAAAAGAAGGTGGAATCAGGGAGACACCGTGTAGTTGCCTAAGGAGAACAACACCCACCGGAAACTTACCAGTAAACCATGAACCTCATGGTAAAATATAAAATAATAAGAATGGGTTAATTTAAGATGTAAGAGTTAGTTAATAAGAAACCTAAGCTATTGGTCAAGTAACACTGTAATTAATGTAGTTTCTGTGTGATTATTCTGAGGGCTGGGAAATGAACAAGCTGTCTCTGTCTACAGGGTTCAACCTGAAGGTCAGAAAAGCAAAACAGCCAGACACTGGCTCTTACCTCTTCCTAAGTCTGAAATGGTGATCCTGCCTTCAGGAATCTCTGAATAGGCTAAGACTGAGAGCTGTCTCTCCCATTTTACAATCCTCTCTAGTTCTGGGATTAAGGGCGTACACCACTATGGCCTGATTTCTATGGCAAGCTGTCATTGTGGCTACTGGGATTGATTAAAAGTGTGTGCCATTGCTGCCTGGTCTGAAAGGCTGGCTAATGTTACTGTTTTACCTTCCTAATCCTCAGGCAAGTTCTATTTATTAAAATACAAATGATATGTCACTACACGCAGAGATCCGCCTGCCTCTACCTCCCAAGTGCTGGGATTAAAGGCCACCACCATCAGACTAGCAAGCACAGGGTTAAGCCCATTTCTGGAGTTTAAACCAGGATGTCCATCAACTTCTTGTGCGTATGTGTGTAGTGTATATGTATGTGGTGTGTGCACTCGTGTGTACAAATGTGTATGCCCACATGAACACAGAGAGTGTTACGTGTCCTGATCTATCACTTTTTACCTTACTTTCTTAAGACAGAGTCTGTCAATGAGCTTGATGCTAGGCTGTAGCTAGCAAGCCCCAGTCCAGTCATCCTCCCATCTCTACCCACTTTCCCCCAGTAGTCCTGGGGCTATAGGCACACGCATGGCTATGCTTACCTTTTTACTTGGGTCCTGGGGATTCAAACTTAGGTCCTCATGCTCAGTCACTCTAACACATAAGGTCATTTCTCTAATCCTCTTCTGCTTTATTTACCTGTGAACCATGATCTTTTTGTGACTTTATATTTTTCTGCACTCTGCCCGACTTCCACCACAAGTGGCTTTCTTAGATGTTCTTCAGAATTACTCCACAGCAGGAGGGGGCTTGGTTGTGGGCCTCTTTTTTCTCAATGTTTGCTCACCTAAAGAGAGTCTCCATACTGTGGCACACCTAGGGAGAGGCTATATACTCCGTCACAAGGGCATCTCAGGGTCATGAGTTACATCAGGGCTGAAGCAGAGCAGGGTGGGGCAAAGGTCATACCCAAAAGCCAGAACTATTTACTCATTTCCTCTGCAGATACTGCATAGGTGATAGGGCTGGCATCTGTTGATATCATATAGGCTGGATCTGCTTAGAACTCTGAGACACCCTAGGATGCTATTGCAATATGTGAGAAATGGGACTTAGATGATCTTGGACACAGGTCTCTGAGACAACGCATATCCTGTGTGAACCTTTCCATAGCAGACACCGTATCTAGCATAATGGGCAGTGGTCACTTAAAGGCAGGAGGAATTGTCTGGAGCTGCTGAATGGGTGCAGAAGACAAGACACTGTGTGCAGCTTAGAAGAGCAAGCCACAAAATCTGTGGGAGAAAGGTGCAGAAGGACAGAGAGGCTGGCCCATCCGAAGTCAGTCAGGATAGCTAGGGCCCTAGCCCTGTTGCATCAAGGAGTTTTTTTGGTATCTTTATTCTGACTTTAGAGTGATTAAGGAACAGTGTGTATAAATCTGGAAGAGAAGGCAAATTCCTTGATGTGACTACTTCCTAGGGCCTCCTTTCTCAGAAGGGCTCTTTAAGGTTCTGGTGGCTTCTACAGGGATGTCTATGGCCATTTGTCCATTTCCCTCATGGTATTTTGATCTCAGTGTCTCATTTTGATTCTTTCTGAAAATTTCTATTATCTGCTTGCTTACGTTGCTCATCTGTTCTTGCAGTTCCTGTTCTGATTGCTGCAAGCTACCTGTCAAGACCAGTTCTGGCTCTGACACAGCTTCGGTTTATTGATGTTTGCCTTTCTGTGTGCCTGATGATTTTCTGGGGAGAGACAAGAGCTGATAGTATCAGGCACGGGAGCTGCAGTGAGTTCTTTTTAATAATAAGGTAGTAAAATGGGATGGGTGAGCATTTAATGTTTGTTAAATAGATGCTATTCTTCGACACCGATGGGAATAAGGTAAGCTTCTACATGAATGTTGGGAAGACCTGAGGGGAATTTTGTTTTTATAAGAATGGAGGTTCTAAAGGGACTGGATCACGGAGGGGAAAGAGGGCAATACCTGTTCTAGCCAGAGCTTCAACACCCCTTTAGAAGGACATTTAAGGACCTGTCAGACCTGCTCTTCAGGAAGGCAGCATGCCAGCTCAGAACATCCCTGGGCATGATACTCTGACTCAGAGTCCCCAGCTGTGTAGTTTGAGGGTGGTCAGATACTGTCAGATCAGTCTGCATGGAGACGTTGTGCCTGCAGGTCAGACCAGCGCAACTGCAGCCTGCGCCTCTGACTCAGAAAGAAGATGCTACTTGGTTTCTCCAGTTGGTTAGGGAGTCAGCTCAAGTCATCTGACTGCCACACCCCGTTCTAAGATGCAGTTTCACTCATGCTCAGGCCGTGTGTAAAGATAAGTTGAGCCATCAGCTGTGCCCAGAGTCTTTCATTATTTGTGAGGAGCTGTCTGTGGCAAAGAACATAGTTAATTAAAGTGTGTTGCTTCTTTTTCACAGTTGCTGATGGTGAGTTTAGAGTTCATTACATTTTCTAAATTAGTGTGCCCGGTGGTGTCCTGAGACAGATGTCTTTTTGGGTGGTGGCCAGAGTAGAGCAGCAGAAAGGATGGAAGGTAGACGGGTTCTTGGAGTGAGGCAGGCCTGTGTGCCCCAAGTCTCTGCCTCACACTTCATGACTGTACTCTCTCTCTGTGGTCAGGCATGAAGTGAGGATGGTGTGACACCAGGCTTGCCTTTCCCTCTGCCTGGAACTAGGTGGAGGATTTTACTGTTGGAAGAACAAACTATTAGGTAGTGATCCAGCAGGTGCCGTGGCAGAGGGGCCAGCTTTAGAGTCTAGAATGATGTTGGATACATAATGTTAATTGCTGAACAACAGTGCTGGCAAGGAGTCCATAGATGCTTTATTTGAGTGTCTGGGTCAGTGCCCACTCTGACTCTGAGGCCAAATCAGGCTCCATGGGGTGCAGCTGTACAAAGGACTCTCTCGCTGAACTCTGACGCTTAGTTGGGCTGGAATCTCTCTTATAGCTGTAGTGTGAGGATAAGAGGCTGTGAGAAACCATTACATGAAGCTATGAAGGTAGAGACCCCAAAATTTTGGAGATGCAGAACCAAGAAATATCTGTCAAGGAGAGTTGCATACAGGGAGTGGGACCAGTCCAAGAGAAAGGTGTATGCTGCAAGCAGAAAGAATGGAAAGAAAAGAGACATATCAGCCTTTTGATACAGGACACGGAGCTATTAAGATTGGGTGCTTTCCCTGCTGGGTTCTGGTCTAGCTTTCACCCAGTATTTCCTCACTATGCTCCCATTCCTCCTTTATGGAATATGTATATATTCTGTCCCATCAAATGTTGGAAATATGTCGTTTGCTTTTTGATTTTTGCAGAGGTTATAATTAAGAGGTTTCCTTGAGTCTCAGAAAAGATTTTGGATTTTGAATGCTTAAATTTCATGTTAAGAGTGTAAAGGATAATGGGGACTTTTGAAGTGAGATATTACGCATTTTACATTATGATATGGAAATGAGCCTATGTAAATAAGAGAGTGGAATGTTGTGGTTTGGATGAGAAATGTTCCTCATAATCCCAGACATTTGAACACTTTTTCTTCAGTTGGTGGTGCTGTCTAGGGAGGTTTGGATTGTTCAGCTTTGCTGGAGGAAGCATGGTACTGGAAGCAGGTTTTGAGATTAAAAGCTCAGTACCACTTCCAATTCTCTCTCTGTCTCTCTGTCTGTCTCTGTCTCTTTCTCCCTGTCTGTCTGTCTGTCTCTCTCTCTCTCTCTTTCTCCCTGTCTGTCTCTGTCTCTCTGTCTCTCTCTCTGTCTCTCTCTCTCTGTCTCTCTCTCTCTCTCTGTCTCTCTCTCTTCCTGCTTTCTGTTTGTGGCTGAGATGCAAGCTCTTAGCTACTTGCTCCTGTTGCCATACCTCCATATTGATGGACTCTTGTCTCTCTGGAATCATAATCTCAGAAAAACCCTTCCTTCTCTAAGTTGCCTTGGTCATGGTGTCTTATTATTGCACAAGAGAAATAACTAATAAAGTCTGCCTTTCCTTCCTGGGCAGACCATGATTGTCTCAGCCCCCTTTCTGGGCCCTACTGTCTGGGAGTGTCCCCAGTATTGACCTATAGGTGTCTGCTTTTACCATCTTCCCAGCTGTATTTGGTGTAGGACATCTCTCACTTACTAGGACACTGCCTTCACAGCATTTGGCTCCCTCTCCACAGCGTGTTATTGCCAAAACAAAGTCCATAGAGTGACTCATGCTCAACTCTCTGGTGCTCTCCTCATCCAGACGCCCTTAGAGAATAGGAAATACTGATCCATTGCAATCAAATCAATGGATTTCTAGTGGTGAGGCAGCAGCTGGCAAGGGAGGGATTCCAGAATGAAGATCCTTTCCACCTCCTTGTCTTTCCTTTCTCCATCCTCCTACTTCTTGCTCTAGGAGCTGAGTTCATCTGCCCTTTCATGACCCTTCTTGGAAGGTTCCCACTCAAGATGAGAGCATAGATGAGCCTGGTTGGGATCCCTCTCTGGCTCTGTGGAGCTGTACACATGAGTGACTGGGCAGCACCAAAACTTACCTCAGTGTGTGATATTTCTTCATAAGATTAATTTTCATCATTCTAAATGTGTTGACACAGCCTGCGGATTCTGAGAAAATAAAATTAGAGTAGTTTTGTTGTTTATTTTAAAGAGAAAGTAGTCTATGGAGAGGGAGGGAAGAGGCCCCTAGGCTGTGTTCTGAGCTTCCTAACTGCTAAAACATGGGACAAAAATGTTTCTTCTAGGACCAGACCTCATACCCAGCCATCTTCAGGGTGTCTTTTTGTAGGGAAGGACACGGTGCCTGCTTAACCCCAGCACATGCTGAGTTGTACACTATTCTCCCTGGGCCTGAGCATCTAGGTCTTCCCCACTCTGCATGGGTCTCAGCTAGGGATATCATCTTGCCTACTGCAGTCCAGGGCCAAAGGGCTCTTGTTTTTTTTTTCTAGAAGCCTTAAGGATCCTCAGCTTGGATATCCACAGAGAGGCCCGATCTACAGTGAGCTGGGTAGGTGCTTGGAGCCAGGGTGCAGACCGTCTTCAGCAGAAAGTGTTTCTAGCATGCTCAGTAGGATTAATGGGGTCTGGAAGGGAGATAACTCACCTTGTGCTTAGCTGCAGAGGGAACCCTGTGATCGTCATGCTCAGTGAAGGAGCAGCTTTTCTGAGAGCCAGCGTGGGGGCCCTGATCCCAGCCATTGGGCCGGTCCAGTCATCTTCATGGGTTCTGGATGCCCAGGTCCATGATCATAAACTAAGGGCCTCTGTGGTACTTCCAACCCTACTTGAACTTCTTAAACCTGGAGTTCGATGCATGACACAAACAGGAGTTTCTGTGGTCCAGAGAGGGGCTGAGCTGTATTGATGAGGAAACCAGACAGCAACTCTAGGTGAGTCAGGGGAAATGACTCAGAAATATGTGAGTTTTGTGTCTTGAAAGAGCTGAAGAGGGCATTTCAGCACGCAGAGTTTGGGTTTGACTGGAGTCAGCAAAAGGTGAACAGAACTGGGACAACTTTCCAAGACTCTCTAGTCTTGCATGCAGCTAATCCACAGAGTAAGACAACATATTAATGGAATCTCATTTATGGTGGTTAGGAGATATTTCTTCCCGTTGTACATAGTAGGACTTTCATTTTTAATTAATTAGTAGGTTTTGGGTGTGCATGTGTGGGTGTGCACATTCCACAGTGCGCATTTGGAGGTCAGAGAAATGGGTTCTATCCTCCCACTACGTACCTCTCTGGGATTGAACTCAGATTGTCAGGATGCACAGAAGGTGCCTTTATCCACTTAGCTACCTTGATGGCCCAATAGGAAAGATTTAAGAAGAGGTTTCTGGCTTGCTTTCTGTTGCATTATGTTTTGTTTTTAATATTTATTTATTTATTATGTATACAATATTCTGTCTGTGTGTATGCCTGCAGGCCAGAAGGCACCAGACCCCATTACAGATGGTTGTGAGCCACCATGTTTTTGCTGGGAATTGAACTCAGGACCTTTGGTAGAGCAGGCAATGCTCTTAACCTCTGAGCCATCTCTCCAGCCCTGCATTATGTTTTTATAGTAGCCTGGATACATGGCTACTCACCTCAAATAGAACATCAATGATAGACCAAAACTTACAATCCTGAGTGTAACTTAGAGAATCCAGTGCAGTTATTTACTGCTTACAGGAACATGTGTAAGGCTCTATTTACAGGAGTATTGGTAGCCCTAAAATAGCTGCCCTACCAAAAAGTCTAACCCAGCATTGACTATGACCTTTCTAGCTGCATAGGTAGAGTTCTTTTTCAGTTAAATTTCTACCCTTTATATACTCTAGCACCTCTTGAGACCATGAGTAGTTGTGGCAGAATTACACATGGCTGGATTGGGTGCTGCTATATGACACTGTTTCTGGGGAGATGTGAACACAATGTCTACTCCCTTCAGATAGGGAACCAATGACAAACCAAAGTCAAATTTGGTCAATCACTGAGTTTACTGGGGATACTTATAGGCGTATATGTGAGAGGTTATTTACAGAAACAGGGATGACTTAAGCTGTCCCACCAAAAGTCTACCACACATGACTCATGAAATCTACGCTGGAGCTCTCTGTACAACGTGGAGGCAGCTTGACAGGTGGGAGAATCTCATCTTTTTTTTTGTTTTTTGTTTTTTTTGGTTTTTCGAGACAGGGTTTCTCTATGGCTTTGGAGCCTGTCCTGGAACTAGCTCTGTAGACCAGGCTGGTCTCGAACTCACAGAGATCCGCCTGCCTCTGCCTCCCAAGTGTTGGGGTTAAGGCGTGCGCCACCACCGCCCGGCTGAATCTCATCTTCTTATACAGCCTTATGAAGTGGCCTTGTGAGTCTGGTAAGTTTCAGGGTCTTCCTGAATCTTATGAGTTGTACACTTTCTGAGACTCAAGGAGCCTTACTTTAGAATCTAAAGGAAGTTTAGACTTCTTTAGATATAAACTATATATATATATACAAATTTGTATATATAAATACTATATATAAGCACATATAAAACTGTATATATAGTTAGATATAAACTGTATATAGATATAAACTATATAGCTTATTATCTATAAAGTTTATATATGTATATATATTGTTTTATATAAACTGTATATAAAGTCATCTATCTATCATCTGTCTACCTACCTATCTGTCTGTCTGTCTTAGTTTAGACCTTTAGGAATATTGATGAGTTTTTCTCCAGAATGGAATGTTTCAATTAGGAGGAAATTTCACACAACAGGGGTACAAGAAAGAAAAAAAAAATGACTGGAGTTTTAGGCAAGGATCTAATAATCTATCCCAATTCTTTCTTTCAGGGACCATCAACAGGCCTGAGCTTAAGGGTGTCTTATGGGTAATCTCAGCTGCTCTGATTAAGACAATGTCTGTTATGTTTGTACTCCGAAGATAGTATCCTACCACACTTTTTTCAGCTGTGTGTGTTCAGCTCCATAACCCATGTCCGGAGTGATGGGGACATATATGCTCCTGAAGGCTGGCATGTCAGGTTGGTGGATTTCCAGGCCTTAAGTAGGTCTGCATTATGTGTCCCTTCCTCTCAAGGAACAGACTCCGTATGTTATAGGGTTAGCTTCAGGAAATTGGGTTCACCAGAGATCTGGACATCAGGAATTAACTATAGTAGATGCTTGTCTTCTACAGATGCCATTTCAAGGCATGCTCAGCTGCAAAGCACACCACACAGCAGTTTAGGGGAACCCCATCTTAGTCTATATGTGAAATGCCACGGTCAATTGTCCTGGCTGCAGAGGGAGCTCAGTTAGTTCTGAAGTATATGAGGTTCCTTGAGAAGTTCTCGGGGCTTGACTGGAATCAGGATCCTCTGGCCCCCAACTAAGCCTTCCTTCATCTTGTTCTCTAGGATGGTGATTCATGTGCTGAATCCTATAACTTTGGATAGTAAAGTAATGGAGCCTTATGAATTGTACTAGTGTCCTTGTGAAGAAGCTTCAGAGAACTCCCTCATTTCCTTGCCCAAGTGAAATGGCGCTGTCTATAAGCTAGGAAGACAGCCTGCTCCAGGATCCAAGCACGCTGGTTCATAGCCCCAGACTTCTAGCTTGCAGAGCTTGAGATATAAATTCTTAGTGTTCATCAGTGACTCAGTTGATAATGATTTTTTATGACTGCACATAATATCTGTTAAGATAGGCATCCTCTCTCTTTTTACCTGGTCTTCCCTGGCATGGCCTGGGCAAGGTTTGTGCATGGGAGTGGGAGCTCCTGGTGCAACTTGTTTCAGAGTTTTGTCTGGGATGCCTGAGACTTATTAGGACTCTTGAAAATGGGCATGTGGTCCACATCCACATTCCACTTTACCAGAAGGCTAGAGTTGAGTAGTGCCATACCAATGTTCTTGGAGTTCTTTGAGTGGCTCCAACCCTACCCTCATTGCTGCCAGGATGTATTGGAGCCTTATGCAAGGTGGCAAACATTGTACAAGGTGGTGTGTTCTGTGTGGGCTTTTGTGTCCTATTTAGGGTGGCATACACTGTTTTGGTGATGTACACTATGCAGGGTGACATACTTAATGTGATGGGTTTGTGCTCCTGGAATCGAATGTCTATGCAGGGACAGAGCTGCAACAGACAACCAGGCTATGTCTTGAGTGTTTGAAAGATGCCATCATTTCTTTCATAATAATCAATTTTGCATGGCTAACCATGTCTTGGTAGCTGGCTCATGGAACGCAGGGTTCATAGCTATAGAAGCAGCTAGAGATAGTACTAGGCACAGCTCTGTCGGTAGACCTGGGGACTGACTAGAGAGCAGACTTTAGGCAGTCCTGCTTATACCAAGTGGAGACTTGAGAGGGGCTTTGGTTGGTGCTTCCTGGGTTGTTTTTATCTATGTGATGACCACAGTCTACATTCTGTGCCAGGCCTAATGAAAGGAGACTTTCCTCTAGCAGGAAATGGAGTAGGTACAGAAGCCATCACTGACTGCAGCTCAGGACAAATATTTGGGATCCTTCACCTCAACAGCACCCCAGGGGCTCCCCCATAATGCTGCTGACGGTGTGATTTGAGTGCTCGTATTACAGTTGATTGTTTGCGGTCTGTTTATAGACAGAGTGAGGGAGGTGAAATCCCTGGATCCTGTTCTCACCTTCTCTGCCATGGATTATGGAGAAAGAAAGCCATTGTGCAGAGGTACTAGCCCTTGAAGGCCTCTGCTCTCCTTAGTGGGAGGCTCAAGGGTTGGAACCTGGGTTCTGTTTGGGGGTACCCTGAGGTTGCCTTCTGTATTTTGAGTAGTCAGCTGAAAGAGTCCACAAATTGTTGTTTGACAAAATAACTCAAGTAGAAATGTTGAAAGAGGTCTGGTGTCTCTGAAGTATCTTAATCCTCATTTTACTTACTTCCTCAAATATATTATGCGATGGGAGAGGTTGATGATCTCCCCACTTCCTCTTAGAGAGGCTCTTTTCTATCTTTGAAGGCTTTTTACTTTTGCTGTTATTCTAAATATTTTAAGAGCAATGTGTTAAGTGTCCCACAAAACATCTGTGCACTAATGGGTGGCCTCAGGGGAGGTCCAGAGTGGTGGTGGGGATGACCCTGCCTTTAGGAGCCATGCTTTAGAAATAGCTGGCTTTAGTTGTGAGGTTTGACTCACCTGAGCAAATCAGACAGGTAGTATCTTCCTCTTAGCTGCCCTTTCCAGAGGGACTCTCAAGAAGCTGTCAGCTGTCCAGAAGGACTTACTATCTGTGTATGGTAGCTCTCAGCTGGGTGGTGGGTTGGGTATCAGCTGCTTCCTCATTCAGGATATCTACTGCTAGTAAAGAGAGGATTTGAGCTCTCCGCTTCCCACACTCACAGCTGCAGCTGCTCTCTTTGGATAGGGTTGATGGAACAACCACTGGTGAAGAATAAAAGAAAATTGCATCAGTGTGTATAGTGTGCTTTCCCAGTGAGTTTTCTTGTGTGTATGTGTGTATATGTTTATGTGTGTACATGTGTGTTACACACATGCATGTTGAAACCAGAGGTCAATAAAATATCTTCAATTGCTCTCTACCTTTTTTTTTTTTGAGACAGGGTCTCTGACTACATCTGGACCCTTGTAAATTGTCTAGCCAGAAAAATCATAGAGGTCTCTGTCTCCCCCATTCTAGGATTTATAGGCGCACACTTCCATACCTGGATTCCCCCAACCCTTTGAGTATTGGGACTTGAACTCAGGTTCTTATGCTTGCATGACAAGTACATTCGTAACCGAGATCTCGCTCTGAGCCCTCCCAGTGGGTTTTTTTTTTTTTTTTTTTTTTTTGGTGTGGTTTCTGCAAGACCAAAAAAAAGCAGGGCTCCTTGATGCCAGGTGTTTCTACACTCCCCAGAAGATAAAGGAGGTGTGTGTACTGTGGCACAGGCCTCAAGGTGGCCTCAGGTGTTCTGGACGAGCAATTCAGGCTGTAGTAATAGAATGGATAGAAAGAGAAACTCTTGATATAGAAGACTATATGAGATTGAGCAAAACCTTTAGTTTTTTCTCTGAATTTGACCTACATTTGAGTCGAATTTTAATGAAACAGAATTTCCTTCCTTTCATAATCCTAAATTCAAATTTAGTAAGTGCTGAACCAGACCAAGAATGACTGTGTGGCCCTGCCGCAGGTCACCACCATTTGCCTGGGCTTCTTAGTTTAGTCTGGAAAAGGACCATCGCAGCACAAATCCCACAAGTCAGAAGGTACGGCCTGAGTTCGAGTCTCACCTCTCTCCATGACTGTCCAGGGAAGCGGCTTCTGTGAGCCTGAGCTTATTTTTTTGAAAAATTGGGCTTAGCAAAGGCACTTACTT
Source organism: Alexandromys fortis (assembly GCF_014885135.2). Lineage (NCBI taxonomy): Eukaryota > Metazoa > Chordata > Mammalia > Rodentia > Cricetidae > Alexandromys > Alexandromys fortis. The sequence continues at coordinate 582,267 of NW_026068216.1, forward strand.
GGTTTATTCACGGTGACTAATAAGATGATATGGATGTACTTTCACAGTTTTAGCTGTGTATGGTAAGAAGGATAGGATATTTCCATTCTCTAAAATTCATCAGTTTAATGTCTAGGACACACAAATAATTCCTTTTATTGATAAGAAAAAGAGCAATTTCAAAGGAAAGATATGTAATTGATACAAACAGACAGTGTACATGTGGTTTCTCATCCACGGGGCTAACAATGAAATTCAAATTAAAATAACAGTGAGGCTAGCATCCCTGCCAGAAGGAGCTGTGCTGTCTGGTGGGAACAGCATGGGTGCAGAGGGCTAGACAGGATATGGCTTCCAAGGGAGGAAGAAGTCCTTGCACAGTTCGAGAAAGAGACTCTGAAGACAGAAAGAGGGAGAAGTCATTCTAATCTCAATCCTATCCTATTCCCCTTGAATCAGTGACAACTAAAGACAGTTGTTTAGAGTTGTCTCTGTTGGGTATAAGGAACAGAGCTGGCTAAGCTGTGTAAACTAGAAATATGAAGAAAATGTGTTACATCAAACCAACCTAAGTTTCTGTTTCTGTAGCGGCTATGCCCGCCGTGATGCTCAGGAAAAGCAGTCTTTGTGTTCTTCTCACAGATGTTATGCCGCTGTTTCCTCAGGTACATTCCCAGGCCATGACTCTTCACTGTTTCTGTCCATTTCTCCACGGTTTAGTTGTGGGGGCTTTGCTTTGTCTCCTACTCAGTCCTGGGATTCCCACTTTTATCTTCCCTTTTCCCTAGGAAGGTAAATTGGATCTTGTTAGGAATATTTCCCTATCTCAGCCCCCAGGACTGGCCTGCTGGGATTTGAAGTCCAGGCCAGGTCTGGGGGCTGAGATAGATGCCAGGGACTGGGGCCTAGGCTCCCAGCCTAACAGATCTTACGGTACCGTTGTACTGTTTGGGTCTGACCTTGTCTGGTTCTGTCCAGAACTGGTGGTGACATTTCTCATCTATGCTTCATACACAGTTATGGGCACAAATTCGGTGAGCACTGACTCCAGACCCTTTATAAAGCTGTGTTTGTCATCGGCATCAGCCTCCCCGTCTTGTGCCTCTGCAATTCCTCTCATGAGATGTTTAGGGAGCTACTAGTGCTTAGGTGGTGTCTTTAAAAAAAAAATGTCATGTTTCCATGATATCCTGACAAGAGCAACTTAAGAGACAAAGGGCTTATTTTAGCTCACAGTTCATCAAGGTGGGGCGAGCCGTGAAGCAGGATCTTGAGGCTGTCAAGTTACACCTGGAGTCGTAAGAGGGCAATGAATGCACACTCTGTTCTCTTTTCTGTTTTGTGTAGTCTAAATGCCTTCCTTGGGGGAACAGTCTCACCCACAACTGAGATGGGTCTTCCCAAACCCAATTAACGTAATCAATTTAATAATTCTCTCACAAGTTCCTTCAAGTTGATAATTAATACTTAACCATTATAGGCAGTTGTCAGAAAATGAATATTATTCACGTTTTTTATCACATTCCGCAGCTGGCAGGGATAGTGTATTTGAGTCACACGAATGGATGTTGAGACTCAGAGCACAAACAACTTGCTCAGAGCCACATGACTCTGAAGAAACTGAGCCAGGGTCTGGACCAGGTCTGGTTCCAAGTCCCAGACTTTCTCTTCCTTGCTGTCATCGTCTGTAGACCAAAAGAAGTGACTACAGCTTCAAAAAGTACCTCCCTTCCCGGTATAACCCTGGTTCACTGGAGCAGCCACACAAACATCCGGACTGGCAGGTTTTTGGCAGGGTCCTGGGGGCGTAGGCTGTGCAAGTCTCCTGACAAGGATAGGGGTTTGGGCCTAGGAGCAGAGCCAGTCCTGCTTTGGGGTGACCTGGCTGGTCTGTTCTGAAATCAAACCCATGTTGGCAGAGGTTCAGATACCACTAAGGTTAGCTCAGGGCAGGGTAGTGGTGTCGTCAACCATGGTTTAGCCTCCTGGGTGTTGTGTTCTTTCTTGGCTCGCTTCTGTTATTGTCTGTGTCAGTCACACTCCCTTCCTTCATAACAGGATGGCAGACAAAGCTGCTGCTCTGGGCTGTTCCAGCTACTGAAAACACTGAGATAAGCCCCTCCAGGCAGAAATCCCTATGGCTGCAAAGTGTTCATTCCCTGACCTTGCTCTTTGAGAGTTGCGTCTCCTCTCTGTGCCCTGAATGCGCTCTGGCGATACTGTGGAAGCATCCCTGATGTGTTTTGTTTTGTTTTTTTACAATCTGAAAACCTTTTCTAGTTGAAGGTCCTTGATTGGATATTCCTCAGATAATCAGTTTTTAGTCTTGCCAAAGCTATACTTCTGGGACTTCTATATTTTTTTCTCAACTCTTCTGCCAATTTGCTTATTCTTTTGTAGATTAACTCCCCCCTCCCCAAGGTATGTTACTGTGTATGTATGTGCTGAGCACAGCAGAGCAGCTAATTCATTCTGGGGATGTTTTGCTTGGAAAGTTCTTTGCAAAGCTTCAGCTGCACTAGATGCAATTCCTGTTCTCTAGGTTATTGCATACAGTTTTGTGATTTAAAACAAAACAAAAAACAATTACATAACACAAATTGCCATTTCTCAACTTTTGACACCAGATTTTTTTCTAGTCAGCTATTGCTGCAATGATGCCGTATAATGACTGCCCTGCTGATCCCACTGGATTAGGACCTCTCTTGATTCCTGCATCTGCACAAGGTCACTTCTCATCCCTCTTTCTTTCTTTCTTTTTTCTTTTTTTGTTTTTTAAGACAGGGTTTCTCTGTGTATCTCCAGCTGTCCTGGGACTCACTCTGTAGACCAGGCTGGCCTCGAACTCACAGAGATCTGCCTACCTCTGCCTCCCTGTGTGCTGGGATTAAAGGCGTGCACCACCACCTCCAGGCTCATCCTGTCGAAGATACAGACGCTTATTAGGACAAGTTCCGGACAGGAACTTCAAGAGTGTGAGCAGAAGGGTATTTTGCCTCTGAAACCTCTGCTCAGAACAGCTCCCTGCGCCTTCAACCACATTCCAGTATTTGCACCAGGTCCCAGGGCCTCCTGTGGTACTGAGGATGGGAGGAGAACTGTTCTGCTATGGGAGTAGCTGAGGGATTAAGGCAAAGCAAAAACCAGGTAAGGATCCTGCTCCTTCTGGTAGGATGGACAGTTTTCTAGGCAAGACCAGGTAGGTTACTCTTTATATGCCCTATGACCTATAGCCACTCATTAGCTTTCTTTAAGCCTTCTTTAATCATCTCTTCCAGACACTCAGGAAGAGCTAGCTGTAGGACTGAGGCACCTCTTGGTCTTTACCCACACTTCGACTGGAAAAGCAGGGGAATGCTCTTTGTATATAATGTCTAATCTGATAGGATTATATTGGGTGAATGAACTAGCCAAGGGGCATCTGGAGTCATCAGAAGCTGTGAGAGACAGGAAAGACCCTCACTACCTTTGATAATTGCCTTTTGCCTTCCTGAACTACAGAGAATAAATTTCTGTAGTTTTAAGTCAGTTAGCTTGTTGTGATTTGTGTGGTAGCTGTAGGAAATCAGTATGCTATAATATTTACACTAGAATCCTTCAGCTACTCCCATAGCAGAACAGTTTTCCTCCCATCCTCGGTACCACAGGTGGCCATGAGACCTGGTGTAAATACTGGAACTTGCCCTAAAAACCCCATGTGGTAGGTGTCTGATACCCATTTTACAGGTAAACAAATCCAGGTCTACAGTCTAGGTAACTTGATTCTGGTAGAATCCAGCCTGCTGCCAGCACCTGTGCGTTATTGCTCTCTGCCAGACCCAAGCAAAGACGGGAGCTGAAGTAGTGGTGGTGAGGCTTGGGCAAAGAACAAAGTTGTGAGGACAGAATTTGCCTCGTTTGGGCTGCTTGCCCTCAGAGAAGCAGGCCCTCAGGGCTCAGCGTCCACACGCTTGGCCTACATGCAGCTCCCATTACTGGGCCCTTGCAGAGAGACTGTGGGAATGTCCCTCCCTTCAGTATCAGTGAAATAGGCCTCGTCCCTGAAGTTCTGTCCTAATCAGGAGCCCCAAAGGCCTGACCTCTCCTAACGGTTGGAAAGAGTGTGTTGGGCGAGGTATTGGAGACTTGTTGGGACTAGGACCTGCCTGGGGCATGAAGAGCCCAGATTTCTGTGTCTAGCCATGACAGACAATAGGGTAGGGTTGCTCAAGTACTGCTTCTAGACTCTCACAGGTATCTTTTTTTCTCCTATTTTCTTGCTTATTAATAGGAAGGTTAGCAGGTGTCTGCCACATTGTCACACTTGGAGCTTTCAGTGTGAGGGTGATTTTGTCTGGAGAACCTGGCTTTAGAGTTCTGTTATTCAAAACTGTAAGATACCAGCTTTGTTTTGTTTGAAGCCAGACTTTGAAATACTCTGTTTTAGCCTAAGAAAATAATTCAGGGCCATGGAGGTGAGAACAACTAAAGAATGGGTCTGGAGAGGTAGGTTAGGGAGAACTTGTGTTCTGCAGGGCATGGTGTCTTGTGTGGGGATGTTGCTGATAAGCCAAAAGAACACTAAGACTTGGCAACTGACAGGCCACTTATGAGCCCAGCAAAAACGTGTGTGTGTGTGTGTGTGTGTGTGTGTGTGTGTGTGTGTGTATGGAAAGGAGGAGACAAAGTCTTAAGGAAAGGATTCAGAAAAGTATAGAGTAGGTGAAGCTAGCATTGCTATCTTCGTGACTGTTCACAGTAAAAAGCACAGGCAGGCAGTGGCAAAGCCTGCAGGCTTCATATGGTGCCCCCTTCAAGCCATGACTGCTGTGGACAGACCTAGCCTGGGAGATGGTCACTCTCGGGCCCCTGAGTTGAGGAAGTGCTAGGTTTGGCCGTATCCACAGAGCTGGCTAGGGTTGGGGAGATGCCTGGAAGAAACACATGGAAATTCTCTTTTGATTCTTTTTTATTTTCTCAGTGAAATGAAGAACAATCATCTCTTTTTCACTCGCTAAATATGCTGAGCAGGCTTGCGGGATGCGTGAGGTGCAGGAAACAACAGAGGTGGTTGCACATGCAGCTTCAATATTGTTTGGTTGGAGAAATAATACACCGTCCAACTAGCTTGTTTTAAATTAGACAAATACCCCAGAGCCTGCCTGCTGATGGAGAGCACAGCCCAGGTCTCTGTTTGGAGTGGGGCTCTCAGGGTGCTGAGGTCAGCTCTGTTTGACATTCCTGATGTGTGAAGGGCGGCTTAGAACAACAGCACAAGCCATGGGCGTGCAGCTCCCTGGAGCTGCTCCAGGGGCCCTGCCTGAGAAATGTTTCAGTCTAGAGATTCCTCCCCAATTTTAAACATCTGCTGGTGCTTGTGGAGAATAAGGTTGGGATTGTTTTGCTCACAGCCCCGAAAGCGCCTCACACTGTTTGCAAAGCTGATGATGGATGCTGCACATTTTGGCCCAAGCTAAACAGCTCGGCCCTGACCAGGCAACAGGGTCCCACCTGCTTGTTGGTGCAACTCAGCTGTTCCTAAGATTATGCAGGAACTGAGATATATAGGAATCTCTGGGGTTCCCTGAGGTGAGTTGTGTTGGCTATTGGCTTCAGACTGCTTTCAGTTACATGCTCAGTATTCCCCCGCTGCCTCTTCCGCCAGCCTCTGTGGAGTGTTAGGGTGAACTGTTTTTTTGTTTTGTTTATTTTATTTATTAATTTTTCTGAGACTGGGTTTCTCTGTGTAGCTTTAGCTGTTCTGGAACTCAGATCTGTAGACCAGGCTGGCCTCGACTCACAGAGATCCACCTGCCTCTGCCTTCCAAGTGGGATTAAAGGCCTGCACCACTACTGCCTGGCCTGTTTAATTTCTTACTGGTGTCCTAAGTACATGTCAAACCAAACTTAAATCTCATTCCAGTGGACCAGGCAAAGCACAGTGTTGCATTTTACATTATTATTTTTAGTCAATTTGAGGCCATATTGGAGTTCCCATTTTCCCCTAGGATGATGGAAATATAAAACACAGGCATTGCAGGCCATCTGGCCCTGATTTAGAAGGACCACATAGATCCTGTGCCTCCTGTTTTGCTGCTGTTTTCCTGGCCTCCTCAAGTCCTCTTCTATCAAAGCTGTTGTCCAATCCTGTTGATAGACTCCTGGGTACTGGTTTGAGCTTCATGAGCTGCCCTGCTTGATATGGCCCCTTCTCCTGGCTGGGGTATCTTATGATTCAGAGAGCCCAGAGAATGAGCTTTGGCTCTGTAAGTGACTGCAAACCACCTAAAGAAGGATGCTTCTTGCTCACTTTAGCACTCTATAAACAGATCACTCATCAAATCAGGACAGAAGTCTGGATATGTGCTCACATAACATTAGTAGGACAAATGCCATGTTTTCATCCATTACACAGTGATTATCTGGGTTTACAGAATGTCAATACATACGTCTGTCTTCCTGCCTTCCTAAAGTCTATATGTTCTGTTGGACATGATTCCCCTCTTTCTATCTATGAACAATGCAGCAAATTGTTCACCCTCAGCACCACAGTCTTGCCCGTTGATCTGTCTTCTATAACCGGAGTCTCCCTGTCAAAGGTCTTATCATTTCCTAGCCTCCCATCAACCCCAAGCCATGAGCCACAAGCAACTCAAATGGCACCCTTCTGTGGAAGCTGTTCTGTAGATGGTGAGTGTGAAGCTATGTTTGTTGAAGGAGGAAACCCTGGCTTTAAAGTCCACGCCCAGGGTAATGTTAAAGGCTCAGAAGAGGAAGGGCCAAGAGGCTAGAAAGGGGCCCCAATCATAAGACCAAAGGTCACCCTGGGTGGGAACAGTAGACAGATTAGGACACAGCTACACAGTGAGGGTGGCACTTGTAGGTTATAAGTTCCTGAATCACCCTTATTCCTGGGCAAGGCCTATCCTCACTTTCCTGGTGCCTGTCTCCCTGAGGATAGTGCCAATGGACAAGTACGTAGGGCTCAGTGGGATGAGGCAGAGGCCAAAGACCTTTTAAGGTCTATGCCCGGAAACTGAAGCAGGAGTGTAGGAAGAATTTTCTGTTGGGACTGCCCACTCCCCAATAACTGACACAGACTTTTTATTAATTGTAAACGATCAGCTCATAGCTTAGGTTTGTTACTAACCAGCTCTTTCAAGTTAAATTGACCCATATTTCTTGTCTGCGCTCTACCACGTGGCAGCACCTTTTCCATCACATGTTCATCTCCTGCTTCCTATGCATCTCACTGGTGACTCCGCCCTCCTTCTTCCCAACATTCTCTCAGTCTGGCTCTCCTGCCTAACCTCTTTCTGCCTAGCTATTGGCCAGTTGGCTCTTTATTAAATCAATGAGAGCAAAATATGGTCACAGTGTACAAAAGGATTGTTCCATAGCACAGGAGGACGTCATGCGCATGTCCTACCTCCCTGAACCTCAAGGCACCCAGGTCACAGAAAAACACCCAACCTATTGGAAACTATGGGAACCCCTTGTCCTCCAGGGAGAAGCAAGACTTTCTAGGACAACATAGGATCAACGGAGGCTTTGGACAGCTGGTCAACCACACTTGCCCACTCTGAGATCTAATCTCAGAAAAGAAAGTCTGGTCTTACACTGACAGACTCTAAGAAAAGAGGTGAGCCTGTTGGCGTGATGACATAGACTTCTGAGCGCTGATGATGAACTTGAATTCTACAGTCACACCAGGATCAGCGACTTTACTGAGATAGAATATGCCAGACTTGTATTTGGCTTGAGGTTAGACAGACAAGGACCTACTAGCTGTAGGGCACTGGAAACCACCCGTCCTTGGCCCCATCTATAGACTGAACAGCTGTGGATAAGATGTAGCATCCATCCTGGGACCATGTCAGATGATTTTGATTCAAATGCCTCCCCTTTTACAGTTTTTCTTAATTTGCTTAGTGTTGGCCTCCGTGTGGTCTGCTGCTGGTAGATTAGGTCCAGACCTCTCAAGAATAGGGCCAATGTTAGAGACGTGATGGCCGATCCCCAGGGGACGCAATCTCATACCCCTTCAGACACAGACAGGTCTCTATCCTTAACCACCCACTGATCAAGTTATATGTTTCGGATTCCTCTGTGATGCTCAGATCCTGACCTTACCCCGGCATCTTGATATCTAGACACAGCCTGACATGCTCTGCATATTCTGTGTTCAGTGTGTCAGCCCCCAAAGCAGGACTAATTCATGGTGTTCTTCTTTACGGTGTCCCTGGCTCTGCAGCTGAGTATGGGGTAAGAAGATAGAAACCGTGCATGCATATGTGTATATGCTCTCCTTGATTAGCTTAATTAACGAGCTGCCTGTGAGCAGACAGGACCCTGGGCCAGAGAAAGAGTTTCTCACGTACTGACATTTCTGCTTTACCAGACAGGTAGACCCTTGATCAGAGCAAGGTAGGAGCAGAGGTCAGGCTTGTCTATCCCTTACAAGGCTTCTAGCCTACACAGTCATTTCTCTCCTCTTAGAGGGTTGCGGTGTGTGTGTGTGTGTGTGTGTGTGTGTGTGTGTGTGTGTGCAGAAGCTGCCCCACTAGGGGCAGTATGTCCTTGTAGTGTCCCCAACAGACTTCTATTACACACAGGAGGCAGCGTTCTATGTTCTATAATCCATGTGCCCATGTTAGAGGGTGAAGGGCTCACTGAGATGGCTCAAACATCTCATAAGGACACCATAAACTCTCATTCCATTTTTTTTTTTTTTTTGCTGTCATTATCTACTAATGAATGCGTCTACCGACCCCTAGTAACACAGAGCTAGTGGGTCTACACACCTTTGAGCTCTGAGTTACTAGCCTAGCAGATCTGCTGGGAGAGACTTGGGTGTGTCAGGAGCCCCCACCACTAGGGTAGAGTAGGCATTCTATGGCTGAGGACAGGGTCAAAGTTCAGCAGATCTAGAGAGTCTTGCCAGGAACCATTTCCTGGCAAAGATCAAGGACTTTGAGTCAGAAGAGGACCTGCCTCCAGGGCTCGGTATGGCTATATGGAGACACAGAGCCCCAGTGTAAGCTGTCTGGATATTGGAGCAACTGTTTTAAGTGTGGTTCACCAGCCCTAGGAGCCAGGAAGTATATTCAGGTCATTTAAGGAGGAAGAGGTAGGGACTGGAGTGGGTCAGTCATTAACTCTGTTGAGTTTTTCTCACACAGTACATGTGTGTCATGGCTGAGAGGAGCTACTGCCTCACCTTGTCTCACAGGGCAGGAAGTAGTATTCTCTGGGATGTGCATCAGTGGAAACGTGGAGCTTTGGAAGCAGTTGGGAGTTTTAGTTAGAACTCAGCACTGTAGGTATGAACTGGCCGTTTCACACAGAGGCTTGGTTCAGGGTAAGGACGCCAGCAAGCTCTTCATGAAAAACAGTAGAGGGTGTAGTTTACACAGGTATGGCTGTCCACTTGGGCCTGTGAGGACCCAAGGTGACTCCTCTACCTGGCACAGGGTGAAGAATCATACTATAGATGTCTAGAAACAGAATCAGGGGCCTAGCATCCATGCCTCTCTCCTAGCAAGCTTGCATTTCAGGTGGTATGGCCTAGATGCACTTCCTAAGCTACTCTTGGGTCTTCCTAGCTCTGCTAGCCAACCACCTCAGTCTTGGCCCATGTGGGAAGCTGGGGAGCATGTCTTTTGGAAATGACTCCAGTTTGTGGTTGTTCTCAGTAGACACGCCCTTTGCTGGGGATGAGAGGCAAACCTCAGCCTTGGTTTGGGGAGAGAAATGTGCTCTGTCCAAATACTGTCCAAAGTAGTATTTTGGTCTTTAACTTTCAGAGTCTGATTTGAGGCTAGGCTTGGGACCTGCATGCCTTTGGTGACTCTGGAATTCAGGGCTGGCTTCTCTTAGGACACTCCAGTGAGTGCCTTATGGTGTTCAGATCTGAGGTGGTAGAGCTGGACGCCCTTACTGTTCCCTACTGAGACTTCAGCAGAGGAGCTGTGTGAGCCTGCATAAAGGAATATTGGCCTGAGAGTCAACGCCTGATCCATACAGAACTTCCACTCCTCTGCTCAGCCTGGCTCTTAACATCAACATCCCAGAGCAGACACAATTTACTGATGCGTTTGCTCGTTCTCGGCAGAGTTCCTCTGTATGTCCAGGTACTGTGGCTGATGTTAGGCAAATATTTGTTACAGCCTGGTTAGAGGCCTTGGTGGACCAGGATGAATCCCCACCCATTCCCATACTCGTCTGCAGCTTCTAATCAGGCTGTAGCAAATATTTGCCTAACATCAGTAAACTGTGTCTTGTCAGGAGAAAGGCGGGGGGGGGGGGGGGGGG
>NW_026068216.1:592565-606198 GCF_014885135.2 Alexandromys fortis
GAACAGACAAATGACTGAAGACTGTGTAGAGGAGGGCACAGCCTTTAAGGGGTGTGCTCAGTACTGGGTAGAGGAGGGCACAGCCTTCATGGGTGCGCTCAGTACTGGGTAGATGAGGGAACAGCCTTTAAGGGGTGTGCTCAGTACTGGGTAGAGGAGGGTACAGCCTTTAAGGGGTGTGCTCAGTACTGGGTAGAGGAGGGCACAGCCTTTATGGTCTGTTCTCAGTACTGGGTAGAGGAGGGTACAGCGTTTAAGGGGTGTGCTCAGTACTGGGTAGAGGAGGGTACAGCCTTTAAGGGGTGTGCTCAGTACTGGGTAGAGGAGGGCACAGTCTTTAAGGGGTGTGCTCAGTACTGGGTAGAGGAGGGCACAGCCTTTATGGGCTGTTCTCAGTACAAATGCTTTCATATGATCCTTGCCCCTTTGTGCCAAGCCTTGGCCTACAGCTGCAAGTGGTTGTGGAAGTTAGGTGCTAAGGAGCCATGTGAATCTCAGTGGGAAGGAGACTTCCAGGAGTGCTCTAAGCTCAGGTGGGAATTGGGGAAAGGCAAGGTGATGATCCAATGTCATGGTGCGACCAGGTGAGCCCAGGGTTCTTCTTGGCAGGGAAAATATGCAGAAAATGGTGGTACAGAGAGAAAGGGCAGTGGCCCCAAACAGGGAGATGGCTTTAAAGTGAGACCTGTCCCCAAATCACTCCTCCCTTCTCCCATTGAGATAACACAGCATGGGTGTTGGCTCAAGCATGAGGTCCCTGTGGCAAAAGGGGAGAACCCTACAATGATCCACATTGTTCCCCAGGGACAGACCCTTTGGACCTCATTCCTGGCTCATAAGATAGGAGCCATTAGTGACCACCCACCAGCCACCACCATGTATCCGGCTGCGAATTTCAGACATCTGTATCAAATTACTGGCTCATGTCATGTATAAAATTAGAGACAGGAACTCTCTGAAAGGCAGAAGCTACCACTCTTCATCCCAATGTGATGCATGTACCCCTCCCCCAGCTTACTGGAGTGCAGAAAGGGAAGGGGAGATGACACTGCCTATACACAAAGGCTGACCCCCAGTTGGAAGGAACTCCAGGGTGTGGGGGTTTAGGCTGAAATGGATGTGATGGGAGGCCCTGAAAGAGTAGAAATGAGTTGGACGGGGTGAGAGAGGCTGCTACCTGGAGACTGCAGCCACACAACAGCCCCGAACCAGCCACCATGCCCCAAGTTGGAGCTGATCAGCTTTTGTCTCCAGTAGGCTGACAGAGCTCCTTGGAGTTTAGAGAAGGTAGTCTCACTAAACCTCCTGTCCACATCCCCTAGGGCATCTGAACAAAGGACCTGTAGACCGAGATGGCCACCCCAGCATCACGTACTAACACTCGCCTCAGCCAAATTCCCCAGTCTCTAGTCTTCATGTTAAACACAACCTCTGCACAGGTGTCATTCCACAGAGCTGGCTGGGGTCTCCAAATCTCTGATGAGACTCCAGTTTATCTCTCCAGGCCCACTTACATTCATCTCAGCATTGCCATTAAACATTTTTCACTTTTTCTATGATTAATAGAGACGTTTTATATTTTTCTATTATGTTTTATTTTTACCCTTCACTGTTTCTGTTGGGCATCTGCTTTTTTTCCGTTGCTTTTTGGGAGTTCTATGTATGCAATGAACATACACAGAGCATCAACACTGTGTTTATAGTGCTGACATTGCCATTTTGCCTTTCTAATGGTGATATTTTTGTCACATAGAAGTTTAAATTTTTTTTTTTTTTTTTTTTTTTACAAGGCCAAATCTACCAGCTAGAGGCTTTGGAGCTTGCCTCTTGCCTGCTTTCCTGAGAGGGCAAAGACTTCATTTTATGTTGTACTCTAAAACTTTTATAATTATGCTTTTTCTCCCTAATCTAAGTTTATTTTGGGGTATGGGGTGAGACAGAGTGGAACCATTTTTCCACATTAAGCCTTAGATATATTGAGCCCTGGAGGACACAAATTATAGCCTAGAGGCTGGAGAGACCGGGTCCAGCTTCCTGGGCTGGAGTCCAGCCTGCATTAAGGCTGGGTGCTAGCTGGTGGCTGAGCTTCCGGTTCCCCCTTCTCTAAGAGATGGTTGTACAGATCAAAACAAAGCCCTCCTGTAAATACTTCAGAGGGTGTCTTAGCTTTAGGCTCAGGTCCTGCCTCCAACCATTTGCCATCTTTCTCCCAGCAGAGAGGAGAGCAAGGGAAGAAACCAGATAGGTAACTTGGTGAGTGAGAACATTGAACTCACAGTTTGGCCCATGCCCTACCCATGGCCCTCCCATGCTGGACCCCTAGGACAGAGACAAGCCTTAGGCTGCCCACCGCTTTAGGAGACTCAACCAGACTTTGGCTATCCTAGGGGCTTCCAAGATGGAAGTTGCTACATTTGCTGGGGGGGAGGGGCAGGTTTGGAGAGATGCAGACAAAAGCCTCAACTTTCTCATTTGCTAAGCAGAGGGCACAAGATACCCCTTGTTACTCTGTTGTATATAAATACCACTCAGTTGAGAAGGAAAAATGTGCTCACCTTCCACAGGCCTTTCTAGCCCTGTGACTACCTCTGGGCTCTGGAGGCACACAATGGCCTCCTTTGTTGGCTGTGTCTTAAGGGACTCCTGCTGACAATAGACTCTCATCTGGCTGGACTCCTGCTAGGCAGCACGTTTTCTTGCTTTCACCCATGCCTGCCAGGGAACCGACAGATACTTTCTACAAGTTCCCCAGACTTGATTTGAGCCCAGAGGTTTATGCAGGCCTGAGTGCACATTTGTCTGAAGGCAGGTGCTACGTCAAGACATTGTGGCCTCAAAGAAGCTCTCCAGGGCCCAGAAATTTAATTAAGCCTTACGTCCTTTCTTGCTCGGAAGGCTTGTCCACCCATATAAGGTCATCAACAGTTGGTGGGCAGTGGCAATGGCCCACAGGAGGACACAGCCATAACCCTGTCTCAGGCACTTCTGAAAGGGTTTAAAGAAACAATGTGTTCTTTCTCAAAATGTATCTGTTAATCAGTCAGAAGGACCTGACAACTGAGTTTCCTCTTTTTCAGAATGAGTGGTCTGCAAGCCTGACTCACACTTCTAACTTGATGAATTCTGCAAGGCTTTTGAAGTGCCTGGCACTGCCCTGGCCCATGGTGTCAGTGCTGACATGAGCACATTGCAAAAGTCTTGCAGAAAGGAGCTGATATCTTCCTCCTATAAGAAATACATAAATCAGTTAAAAATAGTCCTCAGAGCGGATGTGATGCCGCGGTGGCTGTCGCAGGAAACACATGAATCAGCCATCTTCAGTCACAGGATGATGTGGACAGTCCCGGAGTTTTGGGCCCCTCCCAGGCTGTTTGGATGTCCCTCTCTTTACCCTATACCCACCCAGGCCATAAAGGCTGCCCAAGGAAGCAACTAACATTGCAGCTTCCTTACCTTTTGAAGACTGGGGTTACTTCCTGAATTCAGACTAACCAGAGCTGGCCCAGGAAGGGGAACACTTATGTGTGGGTACGCCACAGCCTTCAAGCTCCCTATGGGTGCACGTCTGTCCTTACCTGGGAAGTTGTGGGTGTTGCCTGTGCAGCTTAGGTAATTCGTGGTCTGGTTTCTGTTTTATTTGTGAAGAAGCAAGACTTATGTGGTCACCAATGTTTCACAACACCCTATATAGTCACCCAAGACTGTTGGTACATTTCATTGTGTCAGAAGTTTATGTAGCTCAGCAGAACAAGTGGTGAGGCCCTAGTAACCCTCAGAGGCTCAGACTTCCAAATTACTGTGTGCCCCGAGGGGAAGTGGGACTTCTGATTCTAGTAAGTTCTGGGTTCGGGTTCTGTGGACAGAGCCAGCTCATTCATCTACCTGGAAGCTGAGGGCCCCAAGAACTCCCTGACCTCAGGGTTCTATTTCTAGGATGGGACAGAAGGGTCAGCAGAGAGGCTGGAGAAGGGTATTAAAACAGAAACCAAACCACGAATTATCAAGGTTCCAGAATCTCTATTGGGCTGGTATTCTTTTATTGCATTCAGAACCTAAATTTCAGGACATAGGGTCAAAAATATCTAAACTAGATAGAAATAGCTGCCACTAGCTCCAAAATATAAAAGAACATTGATTCTGTAGCTGGGGTCTTTCTTGTGATGAACCACCTTTGGGCTCTAGGAAAACTGGCCACATGACTTACACTGAAGAATTTTCTGCTGAGTGTGAGCCACCACTACTGTTGTGGAAGCAGAGGAGCATTTGGAGGTCAGCATCTCTAGGTCAGCAGGGATGACATTGAAGGCCTGGGGTGTGAACTCATAGGACAGAGGGGCTTCAAGAAATCAGGGTGGAGAGGCACCATCTCAGTCCTGATCAGGCCTAGGGCTCTTCTCTGCCTTGCTTGGCCCCTTCTAAGGGCCTGTGAGCCAACTTTTTGTCCAGTCCATTCTCATTCACAGTCCTTGGAAAGTCTCTGAAGAATGCACCAACCTTACTCTGCAAACTAAGATTCTGCAAGTCACGAAGACATAACAGGAAGTAAAAGACAAATGGTGGCTCCTTTTTTCTCTTTAGGGTCTTCCAAAGGACTTGGAGTGGAACTTTTGGGCATAATAGTTTTCAATTGAATCTGGGATGGAAGGGTTACTTTATCCAAGTTGTCAGCCATCAACTGGCTTCAGAAACTACTTTAGGTATTGTTTTTTTTTCTTTTTTATTGAGAAAAAGAAAAAAAAAGTTCCGCCTCCTCCCAGCCTCCCATTTCCCTCCCCCTCCTCCCACTCCTCTCCCTCTCCCCCCACTCCTCTCCCCCTCCCTCTTCAGTCCAAAGAGCAGTCAGGGTTCCCTGCCCTGTGGAAAGTCCAAGGTTCTCCCCCCTCCATCCATGTCTAGGAAGGTGAACATCCAAACTGGCTAGGCTCCCACAAAGCCAGAACATGAAGTAGGATCAAAACCCCATGCCATTGTCCTTGGCTTCTCATCAGCCCTCATTGCTCGCCATATTCAGAGAGTCCGGTTTTATCCCATGCTTTTTCAGTCACAGTCCAGCTGGCCTTGGTGAGCTCCCAATAGATCAGCCCCACTGTCTCGGTGGGTGGGTGTACCCCTCGTGGTCCTGACTTCCTTGCTCATGTTCTCCCTCCTTCTGCTCCTCATTGGGACCTTGAGAGCTCAGTCCGGTGCTCCAGTGTGGGTCTCTGTCTCTATCTCCATCCATCGCCATATACCCAAGAGATGCCCTATCATATGACAAAAGCATTTGTTCAACTATGTTCATAGCATTATTATTTGTAATAGCCAGAACCTGGAAACAACCTAGATGTCCTTCAATGGAAGAATGGATGAAGAAAGTGTGGAATATATACACATTAGAGTACTATGCTGCGGTAAAAAACAATGACTTCTTGAATTTTGCATGCAAATGGATGGAAATAGAAAACACTATCCTGAGTGAGGTAACCCAGACCCAAAAATATGAACATGGGATGTACTCACTCTTAATTGGTTTCTAGCCATAAATGAAGGTCACAGAGTCTATAATTGGCGATCCTAAAGAAGCTAAGTAAGAAGGTGAACCCAAAGAAAAACATATAGTTATCCTCCTGGCTATGGGAAGTAGACAAAATTGTCGGGGAAAAAAATTAGGATCTTGGGGGTGAGGTGGGATGGGGGTAAGGGGAGATGAGGAGAGAAAAGTGAGAAGGGGAGGATGGGGGGAACTTGGGGAAACAGGATGATTGGGATAAAGGAAGGTTGGATAGAGGGGCAGGGAAGCACAAATCTTAGTTAAGGGAGCCACCTTAGGGTTGGCAAGAGACTTGAACCTAGAGTGGCTCCCAGGAGTCCAAGGCGATGTCCCCAGTTAGTTCCTTGGGCAGCTGAGGATAGGGAACCTGAAATGACCCTATCCTATAGCAATACTGACGAATATCTTGCATATCGCCATAGGTATTGTTTTCTCCCGAATTTTTCTTGGGTATTCTTCATGGCACCTCGGCTTCCTGCCAGGCTGGGGTACAACTGGGGAATGAATGAGAAAGGTGGAGGAAGAGGGAAGGGTGGGCTAAGAGATGGTTGTGTGGGTAAAGATACTTAATGCCAAGCCTGACAACTTGAATTGGATCCGTGGGACCACATGCCCTCTGACTTCGGTATGCATACTATGATGTATGTATATGTATGCACATACATGCACACATAATAAATGTTAAAAAACAAAAGTTGGGGGAAGGGTTAGGTGCCATCCAGGACACTGGCCCTGGCAGCCAGATGCTGTTGTGTGCCCCACTTTCCAGCAACGTTGGATGGAACCTTGATTGAGGGCAACCCTGCAGACATATCAGGGTTTTGGTCACTTCAATCAGCAGACACTGTTGCTCCCCACAAGCAGAGATAATGACTTGTAGTCACATTGTGCAGATGATAGGAAGTCTAAATATCAGAGAATACAGTAGTGATGGAATGCACACAACCGCAGGACACATAGACTAGACCTGACACATACCTGCCAAGAAGTACATGCAAGCAAACCAGGCACATGTGTTTATACACATAACGTATCATGTCATGTGCACATGGTCACACACTGAAGACATACTGCATCACACACGTACCCACATATGGATGACACACCACATCACATACTTGCTCACACATAGAAAACACACTGTATGCAAATACTCATATGCACAAATACTCATATACATACAGACCCCCCCCTCTCTCACACACACACCTTTCTCCATAAAGAATATGCTGTTTTATACATAAGCATACACATTACACGTTTGCATGTTTATAGTTATGCACACATCCAAATCCCATACACAGCCATAGCCTGTTAGGCTCTAGAAGGTCAACACATTAGAGATGGTCTAAGACTATAGGCCTAGGGGTAGAACTAGTAGGTCACTGATGCAGGCCCTTACCCTGGACACTGGCCAGTAACAACTGGACTGCCCTGGGCCAACTCTTACCCTACACTCCTGCCTTTATGAAGCAGGCGCTGGAGTTTGACCAGATCCTTAGTGCCTTTCCTACTCCAAACACTGATTCTAATGTTTGAAGGAAGAGAAAACACATCATGGAAGTGGTGATGGAGGGTGACTGAAGTTCCAGCATCCCCTGCTATTCTCCCATGACCACAGTCTTTCTCAAACCTGACCCATGTCCAAACTTTCTGACTATGAGAGATTAAGGAACAACCTGGGCAGGGCCCAGCTGTGCAGAAACAGAAAGAAAATCCTTCGTGGGAGAACCTGAGCAAAGTCTCTTACGCTTCTGCAGTGCCCCCTGCTGGCTGCTGGTCCTTGACCCATCTGTTACTGCTCTGGCCTGGGTTTCACATCTCAGTGGAGGTCATCTGTCTCCATCTCCAACGAGCTCACAAACCAGTTGGCACCAACTTACTGCATTCAGGCCCCACACAGCCTCGGGGTGGGAGGCAAGATTGCCAGGGACAGGGCATGGTCTCCAGCAGAGGCAAAGATTTGGTCCCAGTCAGTAGGTGAGTGCATGAGTGATTATCTGTGTAGGCTTCTGCACTCTGCTTACTAACCCAGCCCGTCCTTTTGCATTGTCCTGGTAATGTAGAGTCGTTTTCCTTGAATTACACCGGAGGTTGTGATCAGGCTCAGCTGTGAGGCAGAGACAGCAAGTTGGACCCTTGTAGGGCCTGAGGTCCAGTGCATGCTCTAGGAGCCTGCTCAAATGCTGTGTGACTTTTAATTGTAAGCTGTGACTGTTGCTGGAGACAGGCACTGCTTCTTTCCCAAACCGTAATCCCCTGGGTACGTGAACTCTCAAGTGAATGTGTGCTGTTGACAGGAGCTGGCCGTGCCAAGGAACCTAGTCTCAAACCCATGGGAAAATGGTCAAGTTTCCTCCTACCTCAGGGTGGGGCTCAGAGAAATGGTGTAAAGCTTTCCTTGGGAGTCTGAGTGTGGGTTAATAGTGTGTGCAGAAAATGTACCGCAAGCTTGCCTACAGGTCAATCTTTTGGGGGTATTTTCTCAATTAAGATTCTCTCTTCCCAAATGACTCTAGCCTGTGTCAAGTTGACATAAAAACTAGCCAGCACACTCTGGTGTGGATGAATGGAAATGGGACATAGGCTGTGGGGGTACTTTAGGAAGGACAGAGCTGGTTCTTCCTTAGGACTTCCATGTCTGTCTGCCAAGTGCTAACTAGAGCCATAAACTGATGTGCTCCGGCTTCTGGGCATTCTGGGATAGCTGCTGACTTGTCCAGAGCATGGGAAGACCTGGAGTTGCTGACGAGGTAAAGGAAATACTGATCACCAAGTTACCAGCTCGTTACTGAGATGAGAGCTGCACACCTCTAAACTCCTAAGTCAGGTTGTAGCTAGCCTCATGGTCTCTGGGCCTGAGGACTCCTGTCTTCAGTTAAGTCCTAAGGGTGGAGGTGGGCAGGCAGCCCATAGGAACAGGAGCAAGGAGCACTTTTGCTACTGAGGACAGTGGTAGATAGGGATAGACTTCCTGGTTATGCCTGATCCAGGGCTGTGTTGATAAGGATTTGTGCTCAGGTCACCATCTGGGACAAAGAACACATGCCAGAAGGAGGCCATTTGGGATCTCCAGGACTCTATGTTCTACATTATACATGTGTGAGCATGTGGATGTGTTTGGTGCATGCACGTGTTTGATTGCATATGTGTGTACATGTTCAGTATGCATCTTGTACATGTCAGTTGCATGTTCTGTATGTACATATACCTTGGTCCAATAGATTCTCTTTGGGATTTCATTCTTAAAAGTTGTGATTATCCTTGTCCAGGTTAACAGCAATGAAGAGACCATATCCACCTCACAGTGAGGTGTAGCAAGTACCTACAAAGTCCTATGTACAGTAGCATGCTGGAGTGCATCAGTGGCTGTGTTTTTACAGTTCTGGCCATATTTTTCTTTGTTTTGCTATTTGTAAGGTCTCTGCTATAAGTTGAACATTGAGATTGGGTGGATGGATGGATGGATGAATGGATGGATGAATTTGTGCATGCTTATCTATATGTGAGCACTGCAGAAAGCTCTGGGGATAAGGTAACAACTCTGTTCTTTTCTTCTCAAATACTGTGTACTATTTTGCTTTGTTCTTGGGAGGATACCTCATGAACCTACATTATTATTCAGCCTGAACTATCCCACTAGAGCTGTTCTGTGGCTCAGTTCTGAGCTGGTGGGTTGGATTTTTATTCCTGTGGTACTTGGGATGGCTAGGAGAATGCTAACTTTAAAAAAAACTTCATTTCTTATAGACAAATTATGGACTATTTATTGTTCTATCCTTACATTTGTATGGATCTCAGGACTGTACACCAATGATGTGGGGTTCCCCTCTGTATGCTATGAATGTGTTTTATTATCACTGGTTAATAAAGAAGCTGTTTTGGTCTATGGCAGGGCAGAATATATCAAGGCGGAAAATTGAAGAAGAGATAGAGAAGGAAAGAAGGCAGAGTCAGGCAGACACCATGTAGCTGCTGAAGGAGAAAGACACCAGAACATTACTGGAAAGCCACAGCCTTGAGGTGATACATAGATTAATAGAAATGGATTAATTTAAGATGTAAGAGCTAGCTAGGAATAAGACTGAGCCATGGGCCACAGAATGTTGTGATTAATATAGTTTCTGAGTAACTATTATTTGTGTTTGGGGGGCTGGGAAACAAGCACATTCTTTGACCACACACCAACTGGTAATTTATATCACTAAACTACAGTGTTCATAATTCAGAACCTGTCACTGTTACCACTTGTTGCTTGTTCCTATTCATACCCTTCCAGGTTACATTTATACTGTCTGGATATGGGCTTCCTACAGATTCAAGGAGGGGCTTTAACATTGTCAGCTAGGTTGGAAACTAATACTTTTATCATTTCATAAATGCATATTTTTAGTTTTGTCATCTTTAGCTGTAGAAGGTTGAATTGATGAAAATGTTAAAATATCTCTTTTTATCATCAGCCCATTTTAAAAATTGTTTTAGGCTCAATCTCTTACAAGCATAATATGTATCCAAATCCTTAAAAATAGACACACAGAACTTAGTATAAATTTGCAGTTAGAGTAGCTTTGGCTATTATATTTCCACCCTTTTTTGTTTTGTTTTGCTTTTTGAGACAGGATTTCTCTGTAACTTTGGAGCCTGTCCTGGAACTAGCTCTTGTAGACCAGGCTGGCCTCAAACTCACAGATATCTGCCTGCCTCTGCCTCCCGAGTGCTGGGATTAAAGTTGTGTGCCACCACTGCTTGGCTTATATTGCACTCTTTTGCCATTGTGAGAAGAAGTTAACTGAAAGGCCAACATGCTGGATGTTCTCTCCTCCCCAAACAATTTCTCAGTGGAAGCTGAAGCCACAACCATGAGGTGTTGAGAATATGAGCAGATGGTGCCTCTTGAACAGATTCAGGAGGAGCACTCCTCCTCTGCATTGGCTCACTGCAGTTTCTAGAGATTCTGGCTCTCAACTTTAATATTCCTACCCAGCTACAAGGCATATATGGAGAGATGATATTCCCATATTTGTTGAGGCTCAAAATGAGCATCCAGAGGCTTTAGCTGTTGCCATTTTGTGTACACCACTGTAAAGGTCCTGGAATAAACGCTATGCTGTGATCCTGACGGTGTCAGTTTCTGGCCAACTCTTCATTTTCAGGTTCATGCATACGTTGTCCTTCAGGCAGATTGTTGAGATTTTCAGCCAGCGTCACAGAGCTAAAAGGACTCCAGTAAACATGGATAGCCACGCAGATCAACAGGAGGAACCAAGCGTCTGAACTCACACTGCAGGCACATGGATGTTCCATCAAAATGGCCAGAAAGACTACTCATAATGACCACAATAGGAAGAGAACACCGAACACAGAAGAACTAGGTGTGGGTTCACAGCTGACCAGGAAAGCTGAAGGGGAGAATAGAAAATTACAAAGAACTGGATTAGGAAGGCAGGGGGTAGGATAAGAACTTCACTAGACATCTGATTGGGATTCAGGCTTAGCAGGTCCAGAAGAGAGCACTGAGAAACCTGAGAAGCTTAGGCAAGGAGGGAGTGTTTGTCATCAGCCAGTGTCTCTTTATAGGCAATTAAGAAGGTGGTTCAGACCAGACTGGGAAGGACTCTCCATGGGGCAGCAGGTGGCTCACAGATTTAAAGCCACCTGTGACCATACTTCACTGCTGAAGCTCAGAGCAGGTCTTAGGCTCTGTGCCTATACATTCACTTCCATGGTGACCCCTCCTTCTTAACCTCCTCCCCCATCCCTTTTGTGAGTTTCGTACTCACCAGCGTCCATCCGCTCTGCCATGACTGGCCACAGCTCCCAGCACATCTGTGCCAGATTAGGTTGTATTTGTATGCTTTTATAGATGAGCACAATATTTTTTCTTAAAAGAAAGAAAAATGCAATTAACAAAATTAACTAGCCCTTCATGGCTTGGGCCCTGTGAGACTTTTTTTTTTTTTTTAACAGATAGAGGGTTGTCTTCATTTCAGACCAAACTCAAAGAACAGGTATGGAAGTTTCCCTGTGGAGAAACCCTGGTGGATAGCCAGTGGACTTTTCCTGAAATGTAGAAGCTGAAACTGCCTCATCATAACTGGTTTTCCCTGCCTGTCCTGTTGTGCCTGTCAGGAGAGGAAGTCAGAGACCTAGCAGGTAGGAGAGGAAAAGCAGCAGGAAGGGAAGAAGGATTGGGATGGGGGGGGACTATGTCAGGTCATTAGCAGGGATGTCTGGCAAAGGGAGGAAGGGTGGGTGGAGGGACTCAGGCCTGAGCGGTGACAGGGTCTAATTCCCTACGTCAGGGCCATCATTGTTCTCTCAGGCATGAGGAACAGAGATACTAGGGGGAGCAGGCAGATGAACTATAGCTCTGGTACTTGGAGCTGAACCCAGCCTGATCCCTAGAGGCTGCCTAGTGGTTTCTGGTGCTGCAAATTCCCACTCTTCTCCCACTGGATGCTGAGAAGTTTGAGGATAACTTTCCTAGAAGGTGAATTTCTTTCCTGGTTCTGCTCTGTCTCCACTTGGATATCTAATGTAAGCTCACATATGTTATGTCCAAACTGGAGCAGCTCCTCCAAAGAAAATCCGCCCCCCCCCCCTTTCTGCCTAAGTTATGCCTTGCTCAGCTTGGCTCTTATAAGCCCCACATTTACCCTTTATTTCCCAAGGCTCCGAATCTGTTGTGCATTCTAAGTCCCCAATTCCTCAGGGCCTCAGTTCTATGCCATTCCCTGAACACCTTACCTGGCTTAGACTCTCTGAAGCTTCCCAGTGTCTTGCTTCCCTTCCCCCTGACCACCCAGTAGCCAAAGGATTACTTTAAAAAGAAGCCTGGGTTATGACACTTTTACCTCATTTCATGTTTAAGGAAACCCATAGTCTTCATCACACTAGAAGGCCTTTAATGGGGCTCCTGATGATGCCTTGACCCCTTAGCCCTCAGCCCCCTTCAACAATGAACCTCTGTTCTAGGCCTGACCATCCTGCTTACCCACTGGAAATTTCTTCATGCAAGCCCAGCCTTCTTGCAAAATGAAGGCATCCAGAAAAATAAGATCACATTCTGTCTTCCTGCTTCTTAGAGTAGAATGGCATGAACAAACAGCAGGGTCTCGGTAACTAGTAGCTAAGATTTCAGTAGGAAATTGATGACCCCCAACATCGGAAGCCCATATTCCAATTGAGAGGCCTGATCCGAGATCCTATTATCTGGGTAGATCCCTCTCCCAGGCCCAACCCTGCTTTGCTGCCTGCAGGAACCAGATCTCGGCATCGGAAGCCCCACCAGACTTCTCACAGACCCTGTTTTCTTCCCTTCCATCCACCTTTTGTCTCCTGGTAAAACCGTCCATATAGCCTGTCTCAGAGGATGTTGGAGTAGCTTTTCCAAAGGGCCTTGAGGAAGCAGAAGCAAAACTCTAGACTCAGTTCAGTAAGAACCTCAGTGCTGCACCCCTTTTTAGGGGCACAGTAGTATTAGTAGTGTCTTATCTCCAGCCATATGTGCTGAAGGGAGACAAGGATCAGGCAGCATCAGAGTATACCATCCCACACCCCACTCAGAGAATGTGAATCTTTTCTTCCAGCTCTTCAGTGCCCCCACCCTGACCTCCTCCCACTGTTTCCTTGTGACATGCTCAGGCTGCAGGAGTGATGTGGGAGTCCCCTCTGTGTGCTGCCATTGCCATTAATAAAGAAACTGCCTTGGTCTGTTGATAGGGCAGAATCATCTTACACCTGTCAGAATGGCTAAAATCAAAAACACCAATGATAGCCTTTGCTGGAGAGGTTGTGGAGAAAGGGGTACACTCATCCATTGCTGGTGGGAATGCAAACTTGTGCAACCACTCTGGAAAGCAGTGTGGCGGTTTCTCAGAAAATTCGGGATCAACCTACCCCTGGACCCAGCAATACCACTCTTGGGAATATACCCAAGAGAGGCCTTATCATACAACAAAAATATATGCTCTACTATGTTCATAGCAGCATTGTTTGTAATAGCCAGAACCTGGAAACAACCTAGATGCCCTTCAATTGAAGAATGGATGAAGAAAGTATGGAATATATACATATTAGAGTACTACTCAGCAGTAAAAAACA
>NW_026068216.1:607056-662699 GCF_014885135.2 Alexandromys fortis
GGGGGGGGGGGGGGGGGGGGGGGGGGGACACAGCAGACAGGTCTGTATTCCTTTCTCTGTTGTGCTCTAGACAACCAAGAATCCAAGTGTGACAGGGGTCTTTTAGTGCTGTTAGATTGCACACCACCATTTTGCAATATGTGCTTTTGGAGCTCTTGCTCCACTGTGCCCTAGAGCTGTTGCAGGGTGAGGGGAAAAGTAGGCGCAGCCAGGGATAGGGTATGGTTTCTGGCCCAACTGTTTAATGCCCAGGAGCACTTGCTTCTTGGGGATTACAATTCCAGTTAGCAAACAACTTGGGGATGTTGGGTAGCTCACTAAGAATCTTCCAGCCAGCAGTCACACTCTATAGATTTTCTCTGTCTAGTTGACTCTCTTGGAGGACCAAATCCAGCTGCCAGGTATGATCAAACCTTTTTCTAACAAAGCACACAGCTGGAAAAACAATCCAAACCAAGTAAAAGGAAAAATTAACTTGTAGTTACATTGGTAGTTCTGAGTCAGAGCCCAGCCTGCGCGTTACTCTGCTGACACCAAGTGTTTGTGCCGAGGAACTGATGCAAGCTATAATTCCTTCAGGCACCTCTTAGTAACCATTTCAGAATTTGCGTAATGTGAGAAAAAGCTTTCCTTCCAGGAAATAGACACACTTTGTGGAGACACCCTGAAGGCGCTCCAGTGATCCTAGAGAAGATTAAAAATCAAGTCAGAGTTTGGATAGTCCCAGGAGAGTAAAGGCAGAAGGGGAGAGAAGAGTTGCGAAAGAATAAGGCAGGAATACCCTTGTGTTGAGAGAAATCAATCTCTAGCCATGCAGGACCAGAGTTACTGTAGATGGAGTACTTCTAACACAACTCTGCTTTCCTAGACGACAACCTGTCCACTGCCAATTCTTTTTTTTTTTTTTTTTTAATTTTGTTCTGTTTTTCAAGACAGGGTTTCTCTGTAGCTTTGAAACCTGTCCTGGAACTAGCTCTTGTAGACCAGGCTGGCCTTGAACTCACAGCAATCCACCTGCCTTTGCCTCCCTGAGTGCTGGGATTAAAGGTGTGCGCCCCTGCCACCAGGCTGCCAGTTCTTACCAATTCTTACTTTACTGCTTGAACAGGGCAGCTCCTGTTGTTTATATCTTGCTGTTTCTGAGATAGGCAGGAGGTACCAGGATGGTGGACAGATCTGAGTGAAGCATGAGTCCTTCCCACAGGCTCATGACTTTGCTCTATCACACTTCCTGTTCTTCCCCCACAGCCCATATAAAGTGAGATTTAGTGCGCAAGACTTTGAATACATAGAGAGCCAGGGACTGAATCCTTGTGGCTGCCCAGACCTGAATAATCACACAGAAACTATATTAATTACAACACTGTTTTGGCCAATATCTTAGGCATAGTTCTAGCTAGCTCTTACATCTTAAATTAACCCATTTCTATTAATCTGTGTATCACCATGAGGCTGTGGCCTACCACTAAGGTTCTGGCATCTTTCTTCTTTGGCAGCTTCATGGTATCTCCCTGACTTTGCCTTCTTTCTCCCTGCATTCAGTTTACTTTTCCTGCCTAACTCTATTCTGCCTTGCCATAGACCTAAATAGCTTCTTTATTAACCAATGGTAGTAAAACATATTCACAGCATACAGAGGGGACTCACACATCACCTCCCCCTTTCTGTCTAAATAAAAAGGAAGGTTTTAACTTTAATACAGTAAAATTACATATAACAAAACAGGTGTCAAACAAAAATTACAGTTACAATATTCAGTCTATTTGTATCTGGAAAGTTTCATATCTAATTTATCTTTTATCATAACTAAGGAAAATTATAACTACCTACTTCAACTTCATCAAAGACCCCAGAAGGATACAGTATTACCTAAGTTAACAGGAAGTGCATTGTAAGCAACTTCCAAAACTCTAGAATTGACAGAGACATCTCTCTGCCTGGACAGTCACCCAAAGTTCTTCTATAATGTTGTAGGCACCCATCTTCAGCCCATAATATCTGACAGACATTTCAGTGAAACACAAAATTTGAAAGATTTTTTGAAAAATTTGAAAGTTTTGCTGATATTGGCAGTCTGTCAGTCCCTTTCTTCTGTGTCCTTCAGAATGTCTGCCAGTTTCTTTGGTGGAGCAGGAACCCTGAAGGACTGTTTCACCTTCTTTTGGCAAGTTCAGCAGTCATTTTTCTGTGGGTCCTGCATGTCCAGTTAATACAACGTACCATCAAGCAGTCCAGGCAAGAGTGGTTTTTTGCCCAATTGGCTAACCAACTCCATAAGGAGCCTTTTTGATGCCCATCATCCTCTTGAAGTATAATGGTCCTGCCAGAAGCAGACATGTCTCACTGTTGAGGAAAGTCTAAGTTCTTAAAATCTTTTCAATGCCATATTCTGTAGGTCTTTGGAGTGTTGAAGATTATCTAACTGAAATATGTTTCTATAGATCTAGAAAACCTAGCATGACTACAAGTTCGACTATTATAAATGACTATTCATCTGTCATTTTTAATTATATATTACATTTTAAGTGAGCTGTATGAACATAATACCTTAAACTAGAAATATACATATAACAAAATTGACCTTAAATTTGTTTCAATAACCAAAATCCATACCAATATAAAGTATTAATTTCTATATCATATTCTGTTTATTTTTTTTAGAAATTTACTGTGACTATTAATCATCTATAATCAATCACCTTTAAATGAAAACAAACATTCATAAACAATCATTTTGGGAATTTGGGTGTTGTTTTCTCCAAACTACTTCCTAATGTTTGTTGGGTGAAGTAATTTTAGGGTTCATAGAGACCTTTTTGGAGGGTCTTGTTCCATCAAACCACAAGACCTCCACAAGGTTATATATCTATATACACAAACACATACATGTATGTGTGTGGTCCTGGGGATTATGTACAGGATCTTGTACATGTTAGACAAACACTCTAACACTGAGCTACAGTCTCATTTCTCCGCTTCAATATTTTGTTCTGAGACATGTCCCACTCTGTTGCCCAGACTGGCCTTGAACTTACAATCTTTCTATCTCTACTTCCTGAATAGTTAGGGCTACTGGTGCAAACCACTGCATCTGGCTTCATCTGTAATTTTTGGCCAACCATAAACTGACCTCAGTTTAAGCACAGGTGATGGATTACTTACTCCTCTTGGCATATTCCAGAATGGTTGTGATGACCTACAGGAGCCCTTAGCCTGCAGCTATGGAAACAAAATCAACAGAAATATACATCAGATTAGCGAGACGTGTAGTAAGTGAGTTATTAGCAGGATCTCCTCCACTCCTCTATTTCAACTCCTGTTCCCCCCTTTCCTAGCTCTAGGCAGGAAGTAAAATGCTGACTGAGGTGGGTCTTTTTGGTGGTGCGCTGTTGCCCCTGCTCCTGTAAGTAATCCTAATACTCATTGATTTGTTTAAAGTGGGGCGGGGGCAGAATCTTTAATCTGTTAGGCCCTTCCTTTTTGGGGTGAATAAACATTTGGAAATTCACACGATTGCATACCACAGTTCCAGGATGGGCACAATAACTCAGCAAATTATCAAAGAATCTGCCTCCTGCTGTGATAAAAGCAACTGATACTGGTTCATAGACACTGCAAAGTGCACAAAGATGCAACAATTTTAGAGGAAATTTTGTTAGATGATCTTAACCAATCTCCAGTAAGTGCTATCTGGTTACAGGCTTTTTACTTGAATATAGAGGAAATAAGCTGAAAGTAACAATCTATGTGCTACACTTCCTTCTTTGGGTGCCAATTTATAATGAATCTCAAATCTAACTGTCTCAGTACAGTTTTTGTTTTGATTGGAAACTGTAAACTTCAGATTGATAACTCTGTAATTGTTTAAGCAGTATTTCCTCTAAGAAATGCTTCCGTTCCTGATTGGCATTTACGTTTGTTAACAAGCCTAGATACAAGCCTCATTCTCAGAGATTTGACAGTCTAGTAGGGAAAAGCGACTAGGCTACGACAAAGCAAGTGTGAAGTTGTCCCTGCCACTGGGACGCCATGCTGGCGGGGTAAGCTCATACTCGCAGTGAGGGAGAAGTGCTCCATAGGGCTTGGCTTGAGGAGAAGCTCTGTAACAAGGAGAATGGTACCAACCCTAACCCTGGGACAGACCCCGGATCAGGAAGGCCCCCTCGGTCACGTGCTCCCAACCGTCGCCTCCAGCAGCCAACGGTCCATGGGTCCCAGACCGTTGGGCGCGCAAGTAGCTCGGCAGCAGATGCTCTGAGCAGCTGTAGGCGACATGATCTCCTCCTCCAAGGTGGTGCCCCAAGAGGAGGCTCAGCGGGAGACGCTGTCTGAAGGTCGACTGGAGGCAGAGTCCTCCGACGAGGCTGGCCCTAGCTGGGCCGCAGGGCCGCCGGCAGAGCGCTTGCCGCCCGTGGGTCAGGAGGCTCCTCCGCCACGCCGCTGCCACACCGACTGTTTGGAAGCGCCCCTGTCGCGCTCCTTCCAGCGCCTTGGCGCCGCGGTGGGTTCGCACCCCTGGCTGTTCTTGCTCGGGCCTTTGCTGCTGACGGTCGCGCTGGGCACCGGCCTCATCTTCCTGCCCAAGGAGAAGGAGAACCTGGAGGAGCAGTACACGCCGACTGGCAGCCCTGCCAAGGCCGAGCGGCGCTTCGTGCAGGCTCACTTCAGCACCAACGACACGTACCGCTTCTCGGCCTCCAGGACCAGCTCCGAGGCCAACTTCGTGTCCATCCTGGTGGTATCTCTCACCGACTCGCTCCTGAAGCCGAGGACATTCACAGAGGTGAGCAAGCTGGACAAAGCGGTGCAGGCTCTGAAGGTGGGACAGGAAAACGGACCGCCGATCCTGTACAAAGAGGTGTGCGCCAAGTACAAGACGTTGTGCGTGCCACCCAACCCTCTGCTGTATGCCTGGCAGCATAACTTGTCATTGGATCTATCAAGACTCACCTTCCCCATTCATAACATGTCCAACCACTTCATCTACTTGGCGGGCTTCTTTGGGGGAAACGTCTTGGGCCAATCGGTGGGAAGAAGTCAACGACTTGTCGAGTCCCGAGCTTTGAGGCTGCTGTATTACCTCAAGACCGAAGACCCCGAGGACAGTGAGCGTAGCAAGGCATGGCTGACTCACTTTCTTGACCATTTCAACGACATGAAGAGCAGTCTGACTTTAGAAGAGACAGAGGTATTCTGAAGGTTAGGGTTTGCAAGGGAGGCCAATAAGGGTGGGAGGGTTGGAGATGAGGTGGCCCTTGAAGTAAAGCTGAATATGCTCTGCTATGCTCGGTATGGAATCCCATTGTAACACGGATAGATGAAGCCACAGATCATAAAGCATTGGCACCATTCTTGTCTGCACACGAATCCTGCATCAGGAACTCTGCTTAATATAGAAAATGACTTTCACACGTGGTGTGGGGTTTGGTTTTCTAATTAAGTTACTTGAAAAATATTTTATTGAGCCCATTCTTGTTCCTAGGAGTTCCTACAGCCTGGTTGTGCCCTATGGAATTAAAAGACAAGACTTTTGAGTTATGTCATGTTATTTAAGAAGATAACTACTTCAGCCCTTTTATGGTTAGTTATAGATAAGACACCTAGCTTAGTATTGAAGTATATGTCATCTGTTAAAATTCTGGGCCAGCAATTCCAATAAATAACCCTAGTGAAAGCAAATGGTTACTGGGAAGCCAAGCATTTCTTAAAGTGCTACTGATGCAACTGAAATATGAAGACACCAATCTAATAAAATGTAGAATACACCCACAATTTCCCACAGTTGTCAGTGAGGATAAGGTTTTACAGTGTGCATAAAATTCAATTTTGGTTTGTTTATATTTAGGGTTGGCTTTTTTTTTTTTTAAAAAAAAAACCTTGCTAAAATGTAGAGCAACCATTTAAACTTTGCATTTTGAGGGAAAGGTTGGAAAGCACACTGCAGATTCTGTGAGGCAAACCAATGACTTTTTACAGCGTGGCCATTAACAAGCTGAAGTGTCCAGCAGAGTCTGTAACTTCTG
The DNA here is from genome assembly GCF_014885135.2 of Alexandromys fortis. Classification (NCBI taxonomy): domain Eukaryota; kingdom Metazoa; phylum Chordata; class Mammalia; order Rodentia; family Cricetidae; genus Alexandromys; species Alexandromys fortis. The sequence continues at coordinate 613,080 of NW_026068216.1, forward strand.
ACAGACTCTGGAACTGGGATTGATACCGAGTATTTTTTGTTGTTGTTGCAGGTAGTCTACTTTACATCCATTTCAAGGCAGCTAGAGTTTGAGGCAACCTCCAAGACTGTGATTCCTCTGTTCCATCTGGCATACATTTTAATCATACTGTTTGCAGTTGTATCATGTTTCAGGTAATCTCACTTTTGGGTGTTTTCCTGCGCATATGTCTGTGTGCTGTGTACTTGCTTGGTACCCATGGAGGACAGAAGATGTTGTCAGATACCCTAGAACAGAGTTACAGATGGTGTGAGCTACTCTGTGGGTGCTGGGAACCAAACCCTGGTCCCCTGGAAGAGCAGCCAATGCTCTTAACTGCTGAGCCATTTCTCCAGCTCCTTTTTCTAACTCTTTAAAGAGTTTGTTGAGGTCTGAAAAGCTAAGTCCCTCATTACAACTTTTCATGAAAATTATTCTGTGGCGTTTTTTCATTTTTCTGCGTATTTATCTATACACTGAGCAGGTGACATGAAGTTGTCAGCCCTGGTTTAATCTTCTGGAACCACCATTGATTATGCACTTTCCACTGCCTCCAAACAACTGTTATTGGAACATCATTTGTCACTATTGTATGACATACTTTTCTTGGGAAAACACAACACAATACACACCTACTCACCCCAGAAAGGGAGCTCACAATAGATCAAAGTAATGATTGTGCAGAGTTTAAATTTGAAGAACTAATGAGTTTTTAATGGGGTTACTAAAAGTAATATGCGTAAGGGGGTTACTTATAGGAATAGGGGTGACTTAAAAGAGCAGCTGGATCACCAGAAAGCACAACTCAACATGGGTGGCCACTCATGAAAGTTGTATCCCTAGAACTTTCTGCATAATTTGCAAGGAAACTGGATAGACTGAGGGTTTTTCTGCGTCTTGACTGGTTAGATTCCTCTCCTAGCAGATCTATGAGAATTTTTACAAGCTTTTGCTTTCCTAGATGTGTGTCTCTGGAGTTTCTTCCTCCTTCCTGGAATAGGAATAGGTGAAGAAATCTTTGCCTATTTGAATGCGCTCTTTCTTTTTTGTCTTAGAATCTCTGATTTGAATTCCTATTCATCATCCACACATGTAGGGCCCTAACTTGTTTTCTTTTCCCCATAATGTATTTGGAAGTATAGTTGTCACTCACGGTTTTGAAGCACTTTCTAGCAAGTGAAGTCTAAAACCTGTAGTGTATTGCCAAGGTTTTAAAATGTACTGATGGGGGCAGAGGGATGGTTCTTATAGAGAACCCAGGTTCAGTTCCCAGCATTCACTTGGTGGCTTATGATAAAGCATCCTCTTCTGACCTCTGTGGGAAGAAGGAATGGGCATTATGAACATACAGATATAGCATACACACAGAAGAAAATAAATCCAAAAATTTTAAAATTTTCTGTTGTCTTGACAAGGAAATAGGTTGGTTGTTCAAAATGTGTTGTACTCCAATTCTTTTCTTTCCTTTTTCAAATTATCAACCTTTCTATAAAGCACACATCATCAAAGAGATAAAAATCATGAAAATGATTTTAAACAATGTTTCCATACCTTTAGTACAGTATCTACTGGACTAATTTGAAATTGCAGACTATTTGTACTACTATGTTTATGTCTAGTTGAAGTCAGGGGTTGGATGGACAAAGAGCTGAATATGTGCTCCATTTCACACACAGCTTGCCCTTGACTGTGCTTTGAATGTGGTTTGAGGGAGTCCTAGTTCATGTATTGATAACTTGGTTTTTAGCATTGTGATATTGGGAGACAGTAGAGTCTATGAAAAGTGATAGGGATGCTGTCCTCAGAGAGCACTGGTATGGCTCTCATTAGTTCTTGTAACAAAAAGTTGTTATGAAAACAGAAAATCTTTCTTTTCCCATCTTTCCTTTTATTCTCTCTCTCTCTCTCTCTCTCTCTCTCTCTCTCTCTCTCTCTCTCTCTCTCTCTCTCCCTCTCTCTCTCTCCTACCACAAAGACATGTACTATGTGATAACACAGTGCGAGGAGCTCTTGCAAAGATGCTGCATCATCCTCTTGGACCTTCAGAATTGTGAACTAAATCAATGGTTTTTATTTTATAAAGTATCAAGCCACCAATGTAAAACATTTAAAATTAATAGTTGCTTTTAAAAAGTAGATTCAACATCTACCTTTTATCATATCTATATCCTTCCTTTTTCTTTTTAGAATAGATTCAATAATCTACCTTTCTATCTTGTCATATTTATATCCCCTTTTTACTTTTAATCCCCCAAAGGAGATCCCTGAGATTACAAAATTTACACCCCAACTTCCAACCCTATGCCAGTTATAATCAACCCCTAATTGATGTCCCTAACCGAAGGGACATTGTCTTCTAGAATTACTTCCAGCTGTCATGAAGGCCATGTTCTTTCTATGGGATCCTGTAAAAACTAAAATGATGGTTAAATTTCAAGAGTACTGTCTGATATAATTGCAAATAGTCTCTGAGTAGTGGGTAGGGTTTTTCTGAAGTTCTCGTTTGAAATTCTGGCCATAATGTCGTAAGAAGGTGTACCATTTCAGCTGACCAAGTTGGAATCATTTTGTGCTCAAAACTGGTACCCAAAACTGATCTTAAAGTAACATTATCAACATCATGATGTCATAACAGCCAGATTAAATCATTGTTGTGGGACCCCCATCTTCTTCCTGGAAACTTCAAAGAATACTGCAGGAAAATTTATTGTTCATCATTATTATTCATATAGACATATATTCAATGAAAGGTATGATAGAGACAGAAATATTTATGGAGAAAAGTAAAATCTTTCCTAAATTCTTTCTTTTTTCTGTCCCATACCAGATGGCTCTATATGAGACAGAAACTCTGAATTTGTCTTTTAACAAAATGCTTGGATTTAGAGATGGATAGTCATTGTTCAACTCCAAAGCCAACTTTGATTTTTAAGTGATTTATGCTTCTGTTATACTGAGAAGTGAATATATATGTAATGAAATTTTACCTTGTAAAGGATATGGTACCATAAGTCAAATTTCTCTTTGCTTGTTGATTCTTTCTGGATAGCTATGTTTTCTTCTTTCGGCATCTAAATGTCCAAAGTCTCTTGACTTTTTGAAGATGAGTATTTTTCTGCAAAGACAAGAACAGAATCTGCCCCAACCCTTATGAGGGTTTCTTACCACTTATATGATTGTAATCTCTGTGGATGAACTGTTTTTATGTCTCAGAGATTTCTCTTTTTCAAACTGAATTTTTATTAATTTTGATGATATCCATAGCTCTTCTTCTCCTGTAGAAACAAGAGAGAAACCCCTTCCCCAATCTCCTAGTTTCCATTCTGAAGTCAACACATTCTTGATATACACTGGCTGATTTAATTCAAAATTTTTTTCTATTATCCAATCTCTCTGCTGTTGTTTCTTTCTCATTAGTGATAAGAAAATTCAAGGTTAATAAAGCATTATACAGTCTATTTCTGGAGGTATTTTTCTATCTCTTTCTGTTTGTTTAGCATGTCCTTTATAGTTCAATTTGATTTTTCTATAACTGCCTGACCTGAGGGATTGTTTGATGTACCTGTAATATGTATATATTTATTTATGTATATATGCATATGTATGGATATGAGATATATATATGACAGATATAAAAATTATCATCCTAGAGGCTTTTGCCATGGTGTCTAAGTCAACAACCAATTGGTCGGATTTCAGTATGAAAGCTGCCATCACAAGTTTTTATTTTTCTCTCTAAACTTACAGGTTGGACTGTGTAAGAAACAAAATGTGGGTAGCAGTCTCTGGAGTGTTTTGTGTTGCCTTGTCAGTGGTGAGCGGCTTTGGCTTGATGCTGCACATTGGAGTCCCGTTTGTGATCATAGTTGCAAATTCACCATTTCTTATTCTTGGTGAGTAAAACAAAATATGAAGCTGTGTTGAGCCTGTAGGTATGTGGGGTGAAAAAGGGAACACATTTGTGTAGAAAGATCAAGCAACTGGAAGAAAAAAATTGGATTATCTATCTTCAGAGTTGGAAAAATGTAGTATCCCAAACAAATAGAAAGGAGAATGGACTTTAGTTCACACTGAAAATATGCAAGAAGTATTTTGTATCAAGGGATACACACTAAATTTAAAAAAGTTTTTCTCTAGGTTAATCAGTACTAGCAAGATTATTTTGGAATGTCGTGTGTGAATGAGTACTCAAGAGTTTGCTGTAGAAAAAATATAAATTGGTTTGTATTCCCCAAGTTTATAGCAAAAAATTATAGAGCAACAATTTCAGTTCTATAAAATTTATTTGATACATGTAATTGATCATAAGAACAAGTGGGTTTATTTTGGTGTCTTTTAGAATGAGAAAATATTGAAAGAAACTTGATCCCATATCAATATGGCATTTGTCAAATCAAACATATTAAAAATGGAAACCGTATTTGACCTTTTAAAAAAGACATATAATGAATTAAATGAAAATTTGTCATTATGAATCAAGATACATGCAATAGATAATTTCATGGATGTAGCTGCATAGAACAAATTCTAGATGAATTTTTTAAATGTGTTTTCAGAATTTTTCTTGCAAGGGTGATTATAGTTTTTTGTATTGCTGTTTTTAAATTTTATTTTACAGTAAGTATGCATGTCAAACTATGCAATTTGAGAGAAATCAGTTTATTCCCCTGTAAATAGATGGGTTTATATTGCACATCAGTTTAGCCTGCTCTTAAGATTACACTCCCATGTTCATACAGTCAGCCACTGTGCCCATAGTCATCAATAATTAGGTTGATGTCTTTATTGTAAGCCAGTTTGTACTCACTGTATTCATACGGTCTATATCCATAGGAGTGTAAGTATAGATTTGTAAAGAGTATATGTAATTCTAGCAACTCAATAACTGTGAGGAGAATTTCTGAACAAATTTCCATAAGTAATAAAATCAGGTTTTAAACACCCAAGAGTTACCACTGCATTCCATTCCATTCTTAGTTTTTAGTGCCTCTGATTGTTTCCTCTGTTCAGTTGCTGGTCATGGGGTGCTACCATACAGTATATGTCAGTCCCTCTACCTTTGCGCAACTTCCTACCTCAATTATATCTGAACTACAGGCCAGCTTGTAATTTTCAGTATTCTCCTAACCTTAACTTGTAACCAATGAAAAAGAAGTAAAGATCAGCATTGCAGTCCCAAACCTGCTGTTAAATAAACATGGAAATTAAAAGCACACTTGACTGCAAGTGGTCTCCACTTCAGTCTAATGCTGGAGGGAAGTCATTGGTAGCTGGCTCAGACTGTCTAGTCTCCCTGCTTTTGCATCTTCATTCTTTACACTATTAATGTAAAAGCTCTCAAACATTCTTCAGTTTTGTTTCAAGCCAACCATGAAATGGCACCATGGAAAGGATTCCAAAGATTCACTTTTGCACACCTTTCTCATCTCAGGACCAAAGAAACATTCTGTCCACTGCATGCAAGGTGTCAAAAACCAACAGAGACACTAGATTTGTGTGTATGCCTAATAAAAATGGCACAACTTGGATGGCCTTATGCTTACCTGCAAAAACATTTGCCAACTCCCACAGAATGTCTGATGGATGTGTTTGTGTATTAGTTGAAATGACTCAGATTGCTGATGCTGTTTCAACTGGTATGCAATCAGGTAGATGTCTTCATTTTATCACGAAGACACCCTGGGTAAACACTAGGGAGTATTCTGTGTACTAGCAACATAGGTATGTACAAAGCTAAGACCTATTACAGAGGAAAGAGTGACAAATTTTGCCATAAATTCAGAAGCAGACTGAGAAGATGGTGTTGAAACAGATTTTCAAGACAAGTAATAAACAATGCTTGGTTGTTTTAATATTTAATGTGTATTATTAATATATAGAAAGATCTGTTCTTTTGTTATAGGTGTTGGGGTTGATGACATGTTTATCATGATTTCCGCCTGGCAGAAGACCAGCCTCATGGAAAGCATAAGAGAACGACTCTCCAATTCATATTCAAAGGTGGCAGTGTCCATTACAATCACCACCCTCACCAATGTCCTTGCTTTTTACACGGGAATCAGCAGCTCTTTTAGGTCTGTACAGTATTTTTGCATCTATACAGGAACAACTCTGCTCTTTTGCTATTTTTATAGTATCACCTGTTTTGGAGCAATTATGGCTCTGGATGGTAAAAGAGAAGTTGCGTGCTTCCGCTGGCTAGAAAAGCCAGACCCAAAATATGCCTCATTAAAAAAATCCTGCTGTGTCCCATTTGGTTCAACCCCAGAGGAGAATGGGGAAGATAAGCATCCAATGAATTTGTTCTTTAGAGACTATTTTGGTCCTTTCCTCACAACTTCTAAAGCCAAGTTTTTTGTAGTGCTGATATACATTTTCTACATCATAAGCAGTATATATGGATGTTTCCAAGTGCAGGAAGGGTTAGATCTTCGGAACCTTGCGAGCGATGATTCCTACATCACACCATATTTTAATGTTGAGGAAGATTATTTTTCAGACTATGGTCCAAGGGTTATGGTCATAGTCACTGAGAGTGTTAACTACTGGGATGGTGATGTAAGACAGAAGCTGGACAACTGTATGGTAAAATTTGAAGAAAATGAATATATAGATAAAAATCTCACAGAGTTTTGGTTGAAAGCATATATTCAATATATGAATAACAGTAGAAAGGATCCTAATGACAAGAATATATTTATGAATAATATTTCAGGTTTTTTAAAAGTTTCCCCTATTTTTACATATGATGTTAATATTTCCTCATCAAATGAGATCATTGCCTCCAGAGGCTTCATTCAGACTGTAGGGGTTTCTTCGTCAAGCAGTAAGAAGAAAATGTTACTAGAGTTACGAAGCATAGCTGAGAACTGTGAGGTTCCCTTGATGGTGTATAACCAGGCATTCATCTATTTTGATCAGTATGCTGCGATAATAGAAAACACTGTTCGGAATGTCATGGTTGCATCAACAGCTATGCTCATTGTCTCCCTATTGCTAATTCCTCACCCAGTGTGCTCCTTGTGGGTTACTTTTGCTATTGCATCTGTGATTGTGGGAGTGACGGGTTTCATGGCATTCTGGAATGTTAATCTTGATTCCATATCCATGATTAATCTTGTTATTTGTATAGGGTTTTCTTTTGATTTTTCTGCACACATTTCCTATGCATTTGTTTCCAGTTCTGAGACCTCAGTAAATAAAAAGTCAATTGAGGCGTTATATATGCTAGGCTATCCAGTGTTGCAAAGTGCAATTTCAACAATAATAGGGGTGTGTGTTTTATCTGCAGCTAAAGCTTACATCTTCAGGACATTTTTTAAGATTATGTTTCTTGTTATGTTTTTTGGGGCCGCTCATGGCCTAATTTTTATTCCAGTATTCTTAACCTTTTTTTGAAAGTTTGTTTCAATACACGGTAAATAGCCCTAACCAGTTAGAGAATTCCTGATGACCTGAATCCAGTCTGATTGCAAAATGTACTCATTAAGACTAGTCAATAGAAAAAGAGAGAGATGAATTAGAAGAGGCATTTCAGGGTAAGAAAAACCAGGGGTAGGGGTGGGAGGGAAGAGAGGGTAATGTTGGATATAAACAAAGAACATTGTATACATGTATGAAAATGTCTCAATAAAAACCGTTAGTTTGTTCAATTGGTATGCACTAATAAAGTATGAATTATTAATATATAACTGAAAACAGATACAAAGTGTTAAAAATAGTCATTCCACTTAAAAGATGTTTTCTTGATTTTGAAGTTCCATATTAAATTGTTCCTTAACATATTCTGAGAAAAATTAAAATGTCTTTACCAAATTCAGAAAAATGTTATCATCTTTATTCTAATATCTACCATAAGTCTTAGTTACTTTTCTATTGATGTGATGACCAAAACCAAACTTTATTTGAAAGGTTTATTTCAGTTTGCAGCTTACAGTCCATCACAAAGGAAAGTCAGGACAAGAACAGAGAGACAGAAACTGAGGCATAGACTGTTGGAAAAACTCTTATTGGATTGTTCCTCATGGGTTGCTCAGCCTGATTTCTTACATACCCTAGGGAACCTTTCCAGAGATGGCCCATGAAGGGACTGTAAGCTAGATACTGTGGGTACTCAGCTATCAAAAACAAGACATTACTCTCTCTTTTTCGAGACAGGGATTTTTTGTCTGTTCTAGACTGTTCTAGAATTCACTCTGTACACCTGACTGGCCTTAAACTCAGATCTGCCTGCCTTTGCCTCCTGAGTACTGATATTAAAGGTGTGTGCCAGCCCTGCCACCTTTGTCATAATGCTGTTTGGGAACATACATAGTTTTTTGAAGGAGATAGCATTCAATTCTGAATAAATAAATTTATTAGTAATTAGTAAGTAGGGATGTTGTTCCAAAAAGATGTATTATATTATTTTTGGTTTTGGACATATGTTTTATTTCTTCTTGCTCATCTTTTAGTCATCATTAATAAACTATGACAGAACAGATTTATCATTTCCAATCATTTTCCCTCAAGTTTTGACATTATTGATTAACAGAGTTATCATTTTTACTCATTAACCCCATAACCCAATTTTTAAGAATCTAGAGGCATATGAAAAGCTGTTCTCAGACTGGTTGCTTCTGTGACTACAAGGACATTTGATCAAACCATCTTCAAGCCATCCTGAGCATGCTGCCACATCCCAAGCAGTGTATTTTTAACTCTTAATGGTCAGAGTGCCCAAGAAATATCCTCAGGCCAAAGCTGCTGCAGTTATTATGCAAATTCTGGCATAATATAATGTTTATATTTTATATCTTTATGGAATACTTTTATCATGTTTCTATATCATTCTTTGCCCATCAGTATAAGTCTCTGTGTAGGACAGAGGCAACTTCAGTTAATCTAACTTTGTTGCTGCCTATGCCAGGCAGTTGCCTGAGTGTACAGTGGGAAGAGGGTTGTGATCTGAACTGTGGCCAGTTCCTCTAGCCCACCGAATCTTGTTGACCTTTTGAAGTTTACTTTGTTTTGATTATCTTGTTCCTGAATAAGTATAGGGACAGATGTTTCAGAATGTCTTATAACCTCATAAAGAGACTTCTGGCTTCTTCTTCTTCTTTCTTTTTTTTTTTTTTTTTTTTTTTTTTTTGATTTTCGAGACAGGGTTTCTCCGTAGCTTTTGGTTCCTGTCCTGGAACTAGCTCTTGTAGACCAGGCTGGCCTCGAACTCACAGAGGACTTCTGGCTTCTTTATGTGTGTCACAACCTGCAAGGTGTAAGGAAGACCTTCAAGTAGATGAGGATGTCTTCCAAAGTGGGGGGAGGGGAATTGTATGCTAGGGACTGTGCTAGGGAAGCTTAGAAATGCCATCCCTGGGAGAAGGCCTAAATGACTCATAATAAATGTTCCATCAATCCAATATCCCAAATTGTACAAATATTAAAAGTCTCCCAAGTATGCAACAGGTGGAGATGAAAAGCAAAGGTAGTATGGCGGCCGTCATGTGGCTCAGCTTTGCTAGATCTTTGCCAAATAGCTGTGCTGGCTTTATGATTTCTGCCGTTTCCATCAGATATGGCTGTGCCAATATCCAGCCTACAAAACTTCACAGAATATTCCCTTAAAATGGTTTGTATTGGGTTGGAAATACAGCTTAGTGGTTCAGTTTTTGCCTAACATATGTGGAACCATGGGTTCAGTTCCCAGTACTATAAAAATAATTTCTAAAATAATGTGTTTTGTATTAACTTTTGCATTTTTACAGTCCATTCTTTCCATTTTGGTGATTTTTTTTTTTTTTGGCAAATGCCAATAGTTGTGTAACCACTACCTCCTCCAAACTGTAGGACTGAATGAGCGTGGTAGTTTACACCTGTTACACCAGCACTTTGGAGAGAGAAACAGGAGCTAAAGGTCAGCCTGGGCTACATGAGACTTTGTGCTTAAGAAACAAACAAAGAAAAAACTAAAAAGAGAACAGTTCCATCACCCCAAACACAGTGAAGTACCAGCCAATACTTCCTTGCCTCCCACAGCTCTTGGTGAGGTGGCTACTTAAGTATAAACTCTTGTCTTTTGTTTGTGTGACCCCTTTATCTAAGACTTTGTCCCTCTCCTCTGGTTGGTAACAGGGCTTGAAGCATGATTTAACAAAAGCTCAGGGTCAGAAATTGGTGTTCAGTCTGAAGATCCAAAAAGCAAAACAGCCAGCCACTGGCTCTTACCTCGACCTCAGTCTGAAATGGCGATAGTACCTTCTGAAATCTCAGGAGACTGCTTCTAAGAGCTCTCTTCCCCTGTCTTATATTTCTCTCTAGGGCTGGGAGTAAAGGTGTGCGCCACTGTCATTAAAGGCATGTACCACCCAGTTTCTATGGCAACTAGTGTGTCACTGGGATTAAAGGTGTGTGTCATTGTGGCTACTGAGATTAAAGGTGTCTGTTACCATAACCTGGTTTTGTTTTACTCTCAGATCTCTGGGAAGTCTTTATTTATTAAAATACATTTGAAATGATACTACAAGGGCTGATAGGAGGGCCTCAAAAACAAAAATATGTCCTGTGGATCCAGTGGAGTTGGAGGAGCCAGGTTACTGAGCCCTGGCATTGCTTCTATGGCTCTTCTCTATCCATAGAGTGTGCTTATCTGAAATGTTGCATGGATGGAATTATGTGGTGTGTTGGCTGCAGCTTCTTTGACAATGCTCAGTTAATTTGAGATTTATCTGGTACATAAGTTAGCAGTTTGTTTTTATTGTTGAATATATGTCCATCATACGGATATACCACATCTTATTTTTGCATTCTCTGTTGGAAGATGTTTGGGCAGTTATAAAGCCCTTTCCAGTTTCATATACTTGCATATGGGTTTTTATGTCAATGTATCTCTGCACTCTCAGATATGTGTGAAAAGAATGACCTTATGCATCTCCTAATTATCCACATGTTAAAGGCTTGTATCCAGCCTTGAGAGGTAGTGGACTCTTCTAAAAGGTAGAACCTAGCAAGATGACCTTAGATTATTGGATATATGCTTCTTAAGGGATTAATGAGGCCTTGATCTCTTTCCTTTATTGTTCCTGACCATGACATGAACAGGTCTCTTCTGCCAGACTTGTCTGCAATGATGTGCTATGTTGGTCCAGGCCCCAAAGCAACAGGGCCCATTGACTCTCTTAGCTAGGTGTTCTAGCTACATTTATAATGATATAAATATATTCAGTTTTTTTATTAATGAAATACGTGTGGACTAGGGTGAAAACTAAAGTAATGTTAAATGAAATTATGAAGCAAAGGGCCAGTGAGGTAGTTTAGTGGGTAAAGGAGCTTGCTTGAGAATTCAGTGCCTGGACCTACATCATGGAAGGAAAGATCCAATTACCGCAGTCCCACATCGAATACTATGGCACTCTCCCTCCCCAAATAAGACAGATAAAATTTAAAGAAATTATAAAACCCATAATAATGCAGAAAGATATCATGATCAAAATGGAAAACTAAGTATTGTAAACATAACATGTATTCCACAAATTAACTTTTAGATTCAGAGGCATTTTGTGTTTAAATGAACAGGCTAATCTAAAATTTGTGTGGAAATGAAAAAGTCTGAGAATAACCAATGCATATTTCTAAGAATAAATGGAAAATCTTAAACACTAAATAATTTTAAAGCTTACCATAGAAATGCATTAGTTACACTAATAGGCAGTTCAGTGTGTGCCACAGGCTGGAAGATTGTGAGTCCAGGTCAGTCTAGAGGATGTAGTGTAGCCCTGTCTCAAAAGAACCAAATAAGTATACTAATAAGAAATATCTTTGACATGAACATAAGATCAGTAAAACATAGTCTTGAATTCATATTCATATACATTGTTGTATGTAGGTGGAGACTGCTTGTGTATTTCCTGGACACCCAGACCCAAATGATGACACAGAAACTATATTAATTACAGCACTGTTTGGTCAATAGCTTAGGCATATTCCTAGCTAACTTTTACATTTTAAATTAACCCATATCTACTAATCCGTGTGCCACCATGTGGCTATGGCCTACTGGTAAGGTTCTGGCTGGTGGCTGGTGTCTTTCTCCTTTGGCAGCTACAAGGTGTCTCTCTGATTCCACCCTCCTTTCTCCTCTATCTCTGCTTGGAATTCCCACATTGCTCTATTCTGCCCTGCTATAGGCCCAAGCAGCTTCTTTATTCATTAACCAATAAAAACAACACATACACAGGACTTCCCACACCAGCTGCATTTTGAAAGAAGTTCCTAAATCAATGTGGGAAAATGTTTTTTAGTGGATATCGCTGTAACAACTGAGTATTTGAGGATGGTTAGGATTGGGGTTTTAGCTTGGTGGCAGGTTTGCACCTCTCCCTCTGGGACACTGATGGAGTGACAGGGAGAGTCTTCACTGAAGACAAGGCCTCAGCAGCTAGTGAGGAGATGGGCTAGTGCCTGCCATCTCTCTTGGGATGTGGGAAAGGCCTTGGCTCCACTTATTTCCCCAGAGGCTGACCAGCTAGAGTCCCTGTAGTTAGACAGGGACAGGAGTCAACTTTCCTCCATTTCCCTTCCTGGGATGGGGAATGCTCTGGGCTGAACCAAGGTCACAGGTGCACCTGGAGGTAAAGCCGCTGAGAGGTCCTCCACTCATCCCCAGGGAGCTCTTGTTCCTCAGGGGTTCAGCAGTACATTTTTGTAAGTTTGTAGCATTAAGTTGATATAAAAGATGAAGTTGACTCTGCCAGGTAACTCCTAACTAGCCGACTGGCATTCGAAGTTGGTATATTGGACTAATATGTACTGATGCACATTTGGGATAATTTGTCTTATCCAAGCTTAACTTCCTGCCCCGACAACTGACATTGCCTTTTCAACCCTCCTCCTGCCTCCTCAACTTTCCTGCCTCTTCCCCTTCCCTTCCTCCATTGCTCCACTTTCCTCCTAGCCTTTCCTCCCTCTGGCTCCTTGCCATCTGCCTGCCTTCTTCTCTCTTGTGCCCTCCCCTTTCCAGACCTCTGCTCAGGTGCATTTGGTCAAAGGGCACAGATCACGGAGCTGCATGTGTCTCGAATCTGGGATATGGAAGGTGAAGTGAGTACACAAACACAGGGTTCTGAACAGAGATCTATAGAGAGAGTAGGTAGGGTCAAAGAGATGCCACGTAACTGCCAACGGAGGATGCCAGAACATTGCTGGTAGGCCATAGCCTCATGGTAATAATTAATAACAGTCTTTTATTGTAAATTTTACACGAGGAAGTTTATTCTTTTTTCTTGTCACAGGTTAATCATTACATGGGCAAAGCAGTCCACAAGAAATAGAAAGCTGCCCACTCTTCCACTAATGCAGACCTGCAGGAAAAACAAAGAATCAGGCCTGGAGAGATGGACTGATTGCTCTTCCTTTACAGTTTTCAGAAAGCACATGATAGTATCTGGTGCCCTCTTCTGGGTAAAGGGGCATGCATGCAGATAGAGTACTCTTGTACATAAAATAAAAGCTTAACTCTCTTTTGTTATTGTTGTTTTCAGGACAGGGTTTCCCTGTGTAGCAGCTCTGGCTGTCTTGGAATTCATTCTGTAGATCTGGCTGGCCTCCAACTCACAGAGATCCACCTGTCTCTGCCTACTGAGTGCTGGGATTAAAGGCATGCACCATCATGCCCAGATACTCTACTTTAAAAATTTTTTTCTACCCTTTTTCTCTTAAGCCTACATATATTTTTAAACATATTGTAAACCATTTAGATGTATATTTCTATCTTTTTCTGAGCATGAGTCTTAAATCTACTAAGCAACACGGTTAACATTAAATCTGTAGGTCCCTGGCACCACCAGGAAGCATGCCACCAGCTACTTATAAAAACCTTTTAAGTGATTGGAAACAGGACCTCTTATAAGGGCTGCCATGTGGTTTTTGCCATTAAGTTAGGAAGCCTCAATTAAAGGAGCTGAGCTTCTGCTTGCTGCCAGCAAACAGAGCCTACCAGAGAAAAGATGGCTACCAAGAAGCTGCACTTGACTCTGTTCTTGTCTGACTAGAATACTTTTTTTTAATTTATTTTCTTTATTAATTAATTAAAGATTTCGGTCTCTTCCCCACTGCCGCCTCCCCTTTCCCTTCCCCTCCCCCAATCAAGTCCCCCTCCCTCGTCAGCCCAAAGAGCAATCAGGGTTCCCTGCCATAGAATACTTTTTTTTTTTTAAAGAAAGCTTTCTCAAGCTTCATGTGGATATTCTTTCCAAACGTTAGGGTGCCATTTGTAGACAGAAGTTTCTGTCTGGCCTGATCCTGCAACCATTCATCCCAAAGAAACACACAGAGGCTTATATTAGTTATAAACTGTTTGGCCTATTAGCTCAGGCTTATTACTAAAATTCTTACAACTTAAATTAACACATAATTCTCATTGATGTTTAGCCATGTGGCTTGGTACCTTACTCAGTGAGGCATTCTCATCTTGCTTCCTCTGCATCTGGCTGGTGAGTGACTCTTTGACTTTCCTCTTCCAAGAATTCTCTTAGCCTGGTCACTCCCCTCCCCATTCTTCCTGCCTGGCTACTGGCCAATCAGCATTTTATTAAACAAATACAAGTAACAAATCTTTACAGTGTACAAAAGCACCATCCCACATCAAATATCCATAAAGTTTTACAACTGAATTAGTTATTTCATGTCATTGAAGAGATACATGAAATCCAAAAGAGTTACTTTAACATTTAAGTTTGTAGGGCTCTGTTCATACGAGTTTGTAGGTATAAACATAATAATACACTGCTTGAACAGATTGTTGACATTGTCAGATTTTATCTCCAGAATTCCCTTGTGTAACTTAAATGTGTTAGCTAAAGGTCTTCCCAAATCCTTTACAGCTAGAGTCTCTGCTGTATGAGTTTTTATCATGTCCTCAACGACTACTGTGATATGCACAGGCTTTAACAGAATGGTTTCACACTAAAAGTTTTATTGTCGTATAAAGAGTACTATGAAGTGCAGAACCTTACCACATTAACTACATTTGTAGGGTTTCTATGCAGTTTTTGATTTTTTTTCTCATGGCTTCAAAGACAAAAATCACATACAAAGGCTTTACCACAATGATTACTTTCAGAAAGTTTCAATCCAGTGTGTGTTCTTTTATATATGTGGAATCTACTGTTACATGCAAAGGATTTCCCACGTTGATTATATCAACAATCAGGGTTTCTTGCCTGTATGTGTTCGCTTATGTGTTTTGAGATATTTGTGAAATGCAAAGGCTTTACCACATTGATTACATTCATAGGGTTTCTCTCTGGTATGTGTTCTTTCATGTGTTTGGAGACTACTGTCACGTGCAAAGGCCTTACCACATTGACTACATTCATAGGGTTTCTCTCCAGTATGTGTTCTTTTATGCATTAGAAGAGCACTGCTATATCCATAAGCCTTACCACATTGATTACATTCATAAGGTTTCTCTCCAGTATGTATTCTTTTATGCATCAGAAGGTAACTGTGAGTGGTAAAGGATTTCCCACACTGATTACATCCATAGGGTTTCTCGCCTGTATGTGTTCTTTTATGTGTTTTGAGATAACTTTGAAATGCAAAGGTTTTACCACACTGATTACATCCATAGGGTTTCTCGCCTGTATGTCTTCTTTTATGTGTTTTGAGATAACTTTGAAATGCAAAGGCCTTACCACATTGATTACATTCATAGGGTTTCTCTCCCGTATGTGTTCTTTTATGTGTTTGAAGCCTACTGTGACATGCAAAGGCCTTACCACACTGATTACATTCATAGGGTTTCTCACCAGTATGTTTTCGTCTATGCATTAGAAGATGATTGTATTGAGCAAAGGCTTTACCACATTGATTACATTCATAGGGTTTCTCTCCAGTATGTATTCTTTTATGTATTCGGAGATAACTGTGAAATGCAAAGGCTTTACCACATTGGTTACATTCAAAGGGTTTCTCTCCAGTATGTGTTCTTCTATGCATTAGAAGACGACTGTGCTTTGCAAAGGTTTTACCACATTGATTACATTCGTAGGGTTTTATACCCGTATGTATTCTTTTATGTGTTGTGAGATAACTGTGAAATGAAAAGGCTTTACCACATTGATTACATTCATAGGGTTTCTCTCCAGTATGTATTCTTTTATGTGCTTGGAGAATACTGTCACGTAAAAAGGCCTTACCACATTTATTACATTCATATGGTTTCTCTTCACTATGTATTATTTTATGCATTTGGAGATTACTGTCACGTGAAAAGGCCTTACCACAATGATTACATTTATAGGGTTTTTCTCCAGTATGTGTTATTTTATGCCTTAGAAGATTCCTGTTGCATACATAAGTTTTACCACACTGATCACATTCATAGCGTTTCTCTCCAGTATGGATTCTTTCATGCCTTTGAAGCTGATTATTATAAGCATAAGCTTCAACATTTTGAGTATATTCAGAAGGCTTCTCTCCAGTATGGCTTCTTTCATTCCTGCAACAATAATTGGCACATGTAAAAGCTTTACCATATTCATTACACTATTGAATATATTGCATAAATTAATTTTACAATTTGGTCTAATTGTAAATAGGAACCAGATCTTAAGGTTTTATGACTGTGATCACATTCATATTGTACTCTTTCATTAAGGGATGTTTTGCATCTTTGAAGATACCTATGATGGTAAGAGCCTTTATTACATGGTTCACATTTATAACATCTTTTTTTCTATTTAAGATTTTTTTCACATATTTGAAAAGAACTGGAAAAATTCAGAGCTTTACCACACATATTGCATTCATAAATTCTCCTATAATGTGAGTCATACTACATTTGCAGAGTGAACAAGAACAAACAAGTATTTAGACATCCCTACTACTCACAGGGCTTCCTGCAGTGTGAGTTTGTTGCTGAATTTTCAAAGAAGTAAAAGCATTTACTTGTAAACTTGAAACCTACTGAAGAAGTTCATTCAAAGTGAGGACTAATATATATCTTCTAATTGATCTGAGAGGGAGAGGGGTATGTTGCTTCTTTTGATATCCCTATGTTTATTTGGCTTGTATCCAGAATGACATAGGATATACCTATTAAAGGAAGAATTACAAATAAAAGGTGTCCATGTTCCATTTATGAAGTTTGAGTTTCTGTTCCTCATAGACATATGGTATAGGGATTAAGGTTCCTGCACAACAACTGCCCCTTGGCTCTTGACTCTAACTACCCATCCTCACACCAAACATAGCAAAATCACAACAAGTATATGAGGAACACGAGCTTTATTATAGACTGTTTGCTTATTAGAAGGTTTGGGACATATACATATCACCTATTTAATGAGCATACCTTTTGTACTATGACTGGTATGAAACTAAATGGATGGGCAGTTCCACAGTACAGCTCGCATGGGGCTATAATTGAAATGGTGATATCTATCTATTAAGAAACTGTTTCCTTCTCTTCTTTTTTTAACATAATGATTTGCAAACAAAATTCACCTATATGACATCAAGATATGTGGTTTTGTGAGAATTTAATAATCTTTAGTGCACTTTAAGTTGTCCTTATTTACACTGTTGCTTTCTTTTAAAATGTCTTACAATTTCCTGAGGCATATTTACATTAGCTTGCATATGAAAATTACCTTCCAGGTCTTCTAGAACTTCGACGTTCTTCAAAATTATGATCTTCCCATTTGCAGCCTAAAATATAGTAACAGAAAATGAGTAATGTATTATTGGAAAATGTGCAAAATTTAAGTTGTTATCTTCAGTGAACCTTAGAACCATGCCCAACTTATTCACATCATCCTTCCTTAGTCTCAATTACAATGAGAAAAGATCATCTATAATCAAGAAACAGTCATCCCCTTATTTTAAAATGTGAAGGAAAATTCATAGTCTTACCTATAGCAGTGAGGTTCCTGTAGGTCTCCAGCATCACATCTCTGTAGAGATTCTTCTGGGAAGGATCCAGCAAAGACCACTCTTCCCAAGTGAAGTCAACATACACATCATCATAGGTCACTGCATTCTAAAATATACATGTGTACAAAAGAAAGTGATAACCTTGCAAATGTATACTTCTTTGAAAATATAGTCATATAATTCTGGTGCTTCTCAACATATTTCATGACACAGAAGTTTAAATGTAATCACCAAGTTATTTTAGAAAAAAATTAAACAGGAGGGTCAACTCTGTCATTTCTGCACCTTTATATGGGATATTGCCTTGTTAGAGAAATGCCTATTAACAGACTCAGAGAGACAAGCAAACAGATCAATAGTACTGACTACACATCAGAGAAATTGTATGAACAACTACCAACTACAAAAACATGATGGGCAAGCTGGTGTGCTGGCTTATGTCTGTAATCCTAGTACTCAGAAGGCAAAGGCAGGTAGGTATGTTTGCCTCTGAGTTGAATACTGGCCCCATTTATGCAACCAGTTCCAACACAGACGGAAGCACATTGTAAGAACCTGTCTCCCATGCAAAAATCAAACAAACAGAAAAGATATTAAGAACTCAGGGGTTTCTTACTGAAGTTCCTACAAAGACTATGTATGTATTCATTCCAGTTTTGCATTCATATTCGAGAAATATGAAGTGCCTGTCTAAACTGTAATATAAATAAGACCTTTCTAAAAGGAACTGCATATTTAAACAGGTACAAATGGACAGATGGAAACAAGCAATGTAAATGTTGATCATAAATAATCAACATAGGGCAAGAGAGATGGCTCAGTAGAAAAGAATATTTGCTGATCTTTCATATAGGTGAGATCAATTGCTAGTACTTACAGGGGGGGGATCCTAATTATCTATTGTCTCAAGTTCAGAGGTTCTGAGACCATCTTTTTATTACTGTGAGGACCAGGCACCCATGGGGTGTATGTCCAGGGAAACAGACAAAGACTCATATTAACTTAAAAAAAATTCAAAGCAAATACAACAGGCAGGAAGAATGTCACAAATTTGCAATCCAATGACTCAGAATGCTCGGGCAGTATTAGTGTCATGAGCTTTTATTTATTGCAACCACGAGCTTAAACTCTCCATCCGTTTTGAAACAGAGGTTGGTTCAGGGAGAGCCCCAAGTTCAGCTGTGGCAGGGTTTTCAATGATTAAAGTATGGGAGATGGGGTAGGGGAACTCCTCATTGGGAGGTGAGAGGCAACAGGAGTCTTGTCAAACAGGGATTGGTGCTGGCACTGCTGCAGGGAAATTGAAACCTATATGCAAGTTATGTAAGCTATTTTTAACTTTCTGGAATGTCTGGTACTTGTTTGTCTCAATTCTGACTGGTGGCTGAACTCGGGACCAATATGAGGGTGAGGCCTAGTACCAGTATTCCTAGCCTGTAGCCTTTCATGGCTGCACTAATGTTAAGTTAGTCCTCCTCAGTACAACATCAATGATTCCACCAAATTTGGCTTCTAATTTGTGATGGGACCTGCATACTTCAAACAGAGTTGCTTAAGATTTTTATAGAAAATTTCTTCCTGGAACTAGAAATCACTTTTCCTAATCCTTCCATTAACTGAGGGCATAGAAGGACGGATTCTTAACCTTAGGGCACCTTGCTCCAATGCAGAACAAGGGCCATCTCTTTAATGGTGATAATCTCCCTGAAAATTCCTGCCTCTGTTTCAGCATTTGGCTGCCATGTGAAACTACTTAGGCCTGCTTTTCCCTACATCCCACAGATTTTCATTTATTTCTGCCCAATTTGTTGTTGTTGTTTTCACTGGAGTCCTGAATGAGCCACCATTAATAGCCATCTAGGAGATTCAATATTTCATCTAAGAGATCAGCCCACCAGTTTTTAATTTTCTGCCTTATTCAATTTCTCAGGGCACATCCTCAATTGATGCTCCATTAGATGACTGTATGTAAACAGAGACTGTTCTTCCATTTCCTAGCTGCCCAGACCCGAATAATCACACAGAAACTGTATTTAATTACAACACTGCTTGGCCAATAGCTTAGGCGTATTCCTATCTAGGTCTTACATCTTAAATTAAGCCATTGCTATGATTTAATTATTTTACCACGAGGCTCATGGTTTACAGGTAAGGTCCCGATGCTAAATGGCATGGCTAGGACTAAGGCTGCATTGCCTTTTGGTTCCACACAGTCCAATACGGCAGAGGTACATTCACCACCAGCTCTGAAAGTCTTGCTCACTGCCCCAGTTCCAGGGACTCAGAGGGTCTATGTCTCTATTAAGCAACTTGTAGCACTTTGCTCACAAATCCCATCTAAGTGCTCAGTCTCCTAAAAGAGCCAGAGCTGTTCATGCTGCCAGCACCAACCAGGAAGCTGTCTCTCAAAGAAGCAGACAGTTTAGGTTGTTAATGCTGAGACAGAAAGCCTTCTCTTAAAGGAATCACTCCTCTGCTTGCTTCTAGCAAACAGAGCTCACTCAAGAAACTGCTGCTACCACAAATTTAACTCTGTTCTTTTGTGTCTAGAATTCTTTCCCAAGTTATCTCAGGTCTTATGTGGATGTAGTTGCCCCATGTTGGCTGCCATTTTGTAAATAGAGACTGCTCTTTCATTTCTGGGAACAGAGATCTGAATAATCATACAGAAAGTATATTAATTACAAAGCTGCTTGGCCAATAGCTTAGGTGTATTCCTACCCAGTTTTACATTTAAAATTAACCCATTTCAGTGATTTAATATTTTACCATCACGCTTGTGGTTTATGGGTATGATTCCAGTGTCTTCCTCCTTTGGCGGAACATTGAGTCTCTCTGACTCTGCCTATTCACTCTATATGTCTTTGTTCAGATTTTATACATGCCTTTACTCTGCTAAGCCATTGGCCAAAACAACTTTATTGATTAACCAAGAAAAGCAGCACATACAGAAGGACATCATACATCAAGTGTATGATCTGACATGTTGACACCTGGAGCTAACTAGCACAGAGACAATAACATACAAGAATGTTTTTGTTTGTTTGATTGTTTTTGAGACAGAGCTTCTCTGTGTAGCTTTGTAGCCTATCCTGGAACTTGCACCATAGACCTGGCTGGCCTTGAACTCACAGAGATCCACCTGCCTCTGCCTCCCAATTGCTGAGATTAAAGGCATGTGACACAACTATCCAGATGCAAGATAGTTTTAAAAAGCAAAAACCAACCTAGTAACCACTTCAATAACTTAAATAGCAAAAGTGTAAATATTGATGATAGTAAGGAATGGAAAACAAAGATATGCCAAGAAATGAGATGCTCAACTACTTGCCACATCCATCAGAAGATCAGGGAGGCTACTCTCAGATCTACCACATTATCTATTAGCCCACATCCGATTTTCCCAGTTGCCTCTAGCACTGGAATAGAAATGAGAGGAAGCTTCCCCTCGACCCTCTCCATACCTACTGTGGATCCCTAGGAAGATCTCCCTTTGGCCTCTCATTCCCCCAGCCTCTAACACCAGCAAGCTTTCTCCCATGAGCATATCAGGCAAGAAGATCAGGAAAAAAGGACACACTCAGCCAACAAACACTCTGATATTCCAGAGAGCACACAGAAGTCCAGGAACAAACCTCCCGTCCAACAATGAAGCCAGAAATTAGCGCCTAGACCTACAATCATCCCAACCCCAAATGCTTACACAACAGCATAGGAATATAATCTATAACATCCACAGACATATATCACCAACAGAGCTCAGCTATCCTATCATAGCAGGTACTGAATATTCCAACATAGCTAAAATACAACAAAAAGCCCTTAAAAACCATTATATGATCACAAATTATAGGCTCAATGTCCTTTATTTATGGATAAAATCCACTTATGAGTGAGTACATACCATATTCATCTTTTTGGGTCTGGATTAGCTCACTCAGTAAAGTGTTTTCTATATCCATCCATTATAATTCGTGATCCTAGAGAAGCTAAATAAGAAGGTGAACCCAAAGAAAAACATATAGTTATCAACCTGGATATTGGAAGTAGACAAGATTGCCAGGTAAAAGTTGGGAGCACAGGGGTGGGGGTGGGGCAGAGGTGCGGGGAGATGGGGAGAAGGGGAGGATTGGGGAGAGCTTGGGGGAATGGGATGGTTGAGATGGAGGAAGGATGGATATGGGAGCAGGGAAGTAGATATCTTAATTAAGGGAGCCATTTTAGGGTTGGCAAGAGACTTGACTCTAGAGGGGTTCCCAGGTGTCCAAGGAGATGTCCCAAGCTTGTTCCTTAGGCAGCAGAGGAGAGGGTGCCTGAACTGGCCTTCTCCCATAGCCACACTGATGACTATCTTGAATATCACCATAGAAACTTCATCCGGCGATAGATGGAGATAGAGACAGAGACCCACATTGGAGCACTGGACTGAGCTCCCAAGGTCCAGATGAAGAGCAAAAGGAGGGAGAACATGAGCAAGGAAGTCAGGACCACGAGGGGTGCACCCACCCACGGAGATGGTGGGACTGATCTAATGGAAGCTCACCAAGGCCAGCTGGACTGGGACTGAAGGAGCATGTGATCAAACCGAACTCTCTGAATGTGGCTGACAATGAGGGCTGTCTGAGAAGCCAAGGACAATGGCACTGGGTTTTTATTCTACTGCATGGACTGGCTTTGTGGGAGCCTTGTCTGTTTGGATGTTCACCTTCCTAGACCTGGATGGAGTGGGGAGGGCCTTGGACTTCCCACAGGGCAGGGAACACTGACTTCTCTTAGGACTTGAGAGGGAGGGGGAGGGGGAATAGGGAGAGTGGGAGAAAAATGAGAGGAGGTGAAAATTTTTAATAAATAAATAAATAAATAAATGAAAGGAAGAAAACAATTATATGAAGATAACAGAGGTCCTCAAATAAAAAATGAATAAAATACTTAAATTCAGGAAAACACAAATGTTGGAGGAAATCAATAAATCACCAAAAAAATCAAGGAAAACATAAATAGCTGTAGTACACACTCCCAAAATAAAGCAAAGAAAATAAAAGCCAGGCTGGGTGGTGGTGGTACACGCCTTTAATCCCAGCACTTGGGAGGCAGAGGCAGGTGGATCTCTCTGAGTTCGAGGCCAGCCTGGTCTACAAGAGCTAGTTCCAGGACAGGCCCCAAAGCTACAGAGAAACCCTGTCTCAAAAAACCAAAAAATAAAAAGAAAAGAAAAACCAAATAGTTAAAACAAGTGAAACTGTTCAGAACTGAAAATGGAAATAGAAAAGAAAACACAAACTGCAGGAATTGTGGAAATGAAATCAGTCTGGAATGAGTTACTGGTCTGCCTTCCCAGCAATGGGAAGCAAGGTCAGGAGTAAATGTTCAAAGTAATTCTCAATTACATATTGTAAAGCAAGCCTGAGAAATAGGAGGCATTGGCCTAAACCAGTAGTTCTCAACCCTTGTAATGCTGCAATCTTTGAATACAGTTTGAATTCCTGTGGTGACAACCAAGCATAAAATTATTTCCATTGCTACTTTATAACCACAATTTTGCTTTTTATTATGAATTGTAATATAAATATCTGTGTTTATGATGGTCTTAGGTGACCCCTATGTTAGGGTCTTTGACCCCAGGAATTATGACCCACAGGTTAAAAAACACTATTCTAAAGATAGATAGATAGACAGACAGGTAGATAGACAGATGTATACATAGATCGATCGATAGATAATAAAGCACTTAAGAAAAAATGGTATGAAAATTCTTAATGACTGGAAAATGTTAGAAAACAGAAACACATAGAAATTAGAGAGGCAATGCATTTAAAGAAAATACAATTTAAAAAATGATACCAATAATTGACTTCTTAAAGACATAAAAATAATTGGAAGAACACTTAGTTCTATTTGAAACAGAATAGGCCCTTCCCTGGTAGAGAATGCCATTAATAAGACATTGTATGACTTTGTCCTGTATAAAATGGTAGGTGCTTAGGGCTGTAAACTCATACAGAGTTACAGGCAATGGCTGGTGTCTCAAACCTCTCAGCTGAGTTAACTGTGTCCACCAGGACTGCACATATCTGCATAGGAGAGTTCTCTAACTAGAAACTGAATACTCAGTATTCAAGCTACCCTCCATAAACTGTACACTCACCAATTCTGTCTGTCTTTGTTTATATAGAAGGGATAACACACAATGGGAAATCACACAGAAAGTACTTACCCTGCCCCATCAGTCCTTCTTTATGTTGGAGATCCCCCAGCTTACTGCCTTAAGCTTCAGTCTGTGATCTAGCTATTGTCTATTCTATTTCCCCCTGCAGTGTGCCCAGTGCACTGTTTTTCCACTTCTGGTCTGAACGGAGAAGCCATGCTTCACACACAGATCCTTTCCCTGTACTGAAATGGACAGTCCACTACAGTAATCAAATGGGTAATCTTAGAAATTTGTGGCGCTACAGACCTGTAATCCAGATATTTAGGATGGCTAGTCAAAATGATAGAAAGGGCAATGCCCTGAAGGTCTACAGACAGGGTTCAAGTTCACCTCAATAAACATCAGAGACTTTGACTCAAACCATTTTTCAAAAAGGCTGGTGATGCAGCTGTTCTATAATACACCTTTATGGCAATGCTGGTTGTGACCCTGTAATGTCCCATTGATGAAGAGCGTATTAGAGGACTGTTTTTTGATGGAGGCCTTTTGGCTGTTTGCAAATCAGGGTTGTCTCTTTTGTTATGGGAATGTAGCTTAACAAATCCTGATGGACAAACATTCATATACTAGCATCCTAATCTCTAAAAGGCCTGGTTACCTTAATGTTTATCTTTGGTGTATTTGGGAGGCAGCCCTACCCATAGCTAAATTCTACTTTATGTGAATTAATGTCTCCTACAAATTGGAAAATCCTTATACTATCAATTCTATTACCATCAACACTACTCTGGTACGTCACAGTTTAGCAGTGGAGTGCTACTCTACACAGCAGATACTGTTTATAAATTGTACAAAATTAACTCCAGATGAATTCTAAACTAAATGTTAAATGTTGAAAGTTCAGACACCTCCTCTTCATAATGACCCCCAAAACAAGAATATGTCTAAGTAGTCCACTCCCAATGCTCTGCACAGAGGCAGCCCCAGGGAATTGCAAGGATAATGCAGGACTATGCAGAATCATGCAAGTCACAGGGGATTCTGCCTCTTGCCACTGGTTCCAACCCAGCCCTGGGGAGAACACACAACACCAGATCTAGTAGCTTAGCAGGCCATCCCTCCCTGTCTGGGGACAGTGGCCCCTTGCTCACCAAGGTATGTCTGCTGAGCATGCCTGCTCTCTACCTGCAATGGAGCACAAGGAGCAACACACAGGCCAACTTCTGACTTCCTCAGTAGTGTAGCTGAGAAGGCAGCATGGGGCTCAGAAGAACCTTCCCATTTGAGCTTCCAGGTCCAGTGGAGGCCCTGATTGGCTAGTGAGATCTGAATGACAGGAGAAATTCCCTTGGAGACAGGGTGAGCTGAAGGGACCCAGCAGAGTGGTTCCCAGCCTTGGCCTCCATTCCACCCTTAGCACAGACTATCCCAGACTGGCTGGAGATTTGCAGCAACTTCACCAACGCATCTCTTGTTTACCTAAACCAATGGTTTCAGTTATAAAAAAACTAAACAAATTCAGAATGAGGATAATCAATGTTGCCCAAGAGGAACACAGGGTAACTCCAGAATATTACAAATAAAATCAGGGAGAAACCGCTGAGCGAGTAAGCCAGAGCAAGAGACCACTGAGGGTCCAGATGTGAGTCTAGGACCTCCCAAGAACTAGGCCTGAGCCAGGACCTCTGCCAGTCTCAGCATGAATCTGGGACCTCTGAGGGAGTAGGCAGGGATGAGCGATCTTGCAGGGCCAGGCGTGAGACTGGGACCTCAGAGGGAGTAGGCCTGAGGCAGGACCTCTGTGATCTAGGACATCAAAGGGAATAGGCAGGAACCTGGAAACTCTGCAGGTCTGAGCATGAATCTGGGACATCTGAGGCAGTAAGCCTGAGCCAGGTCATCTGCGGTTCTGGGTGCACCCAAGCCTGGGAACTTGGAGGCAGTAAATTGGAGCCAGAAACCTTTGCAGGACACACTCCAAGCCAGGGACTTCTGCAGGAGGGGATCCAGACCAGGATTTACAGAAACAGGTCAGAGCCAGTAACCTAAGCCAAAGTAGGCTAGAGAGAGTAAACTCCAAGGGAGCAGAGCAAAGACATTACTAAGAAAGAGAATTACAGACAAATCTCACTCATGAACATGCAAAAATACTAAATAAAATACTGGCAAATCAAATCCAAGAACATATCAGAACCATCATCCACCATGATCAAGTTGGCTTCATCCCACAGATGCAGGGATGGTTCAACATATGAAAATCTGTCAATGTAATCCACCATATAAACAAACTGAAAAATAAAAACCACATGATCAGCTCATTAAATGCCGAAAAAGCTTTCAACAAAATACAACATCCCTTCATGATAAAGGTCTTGGAGAGAGCAAGGATTCAAAGGAACATACCTAAACATAATAAAGGCAATATATAGCAAGCCAACAGCCAACATCAAACTAAATAGAGAGAAACTCCCAGAGATTCCACAGAAACCAGGAACAAGGCAAGGTTGTCTACTGTCTCCATATCTATTCAATATAGTTCTTGAGGTCCTAGCTAGAACAATAAAACATAAAAGGATATCAAGGGGAATCAAATTGGAAAAGAAGTCAAACTCTCACTGTTTGCTGATGATATGATAGTACAGAAATTAATAAAGATAGATTTCACAACTTCAACAAAATTAACTCACAGTGACACTTAAACTGTTCATGTTTTGAACCTCCAGCTACTGATGTCTTCCTGAGAGGCCCCGCGCTCAGGAGCCCTCCCTGCAAATGGAGGCAAGCACAGCTGTGGCACCTGCTCTAGTCACCTGCCCAACACCATGTAAACCTGAGATACCGCTACAGATCAGCAGCTCATTTTGTCCCTTGGAACTGAGCTTCACACCATGGTGGCTGGCAGTAGCAGAAAGTTGAAAACATTCTAATCATGTATTGCTGAAGGATGATGCCCATCACCTCCTTTCTACCAGTTTCTAAAGTATCTGACACATGTGTTAAACAAACCTGAAAGTGGAATGAAACATTCAGAACTTCTACAACCCCGATCTTCAGTTTTCCAATCTGTCTTCCCATGGCACAACATAAGCAATGCCTCTGTGTGGACACTGGACGGTGATATTACTAGATAATAGTCTCCGAGGCCAGGACGGCAGAACCTCCCCCTGCCCAGAGAATCCACACTCAAGGAAGCTCAGAGGTCCAGAGCCACTGCTCATGTCACCACAGGGATCAACAGAACCCCAAACTCCAGGCTGGCTTATGGGGTATCTGAGTCCAAGCAGTCCTGATTCTGATAGTTCAGTCAACCTACTCTTCCTGGTCTAGGGACAGTGGCCCCCACACTCACCATGGACTAGCTTGTGGACTTCAGCCCCTTCCCCCAGCAGAACAAGAGGAGAATCATGAAAAGAAATTGTAAACTACCTCCCACTAGTGCTCCTGAAGGCTAAGGCTTCCCAAATTTCCTCCTCACTTAAGACCACCCAGTGAGCTTCAGGACAATAGCAGCAATGCCGCTGGGTGAGTAGAGATCACATGACTCAGACCACACGGTCCTTCCCAACCTTGTCCTTCCACATATGATCAAATAAGGCCCTAATCTGGGAAGTCTGCAGTTTAGTAAAATCCCCCAACCTCCCAGAACACTTCCTGCTCCTCTTCCAAGGCACAGGGTCCTATGTGTGCACCGTCCAGTACAGCCAATCCTTTGCTTCATAGTTGGGAGGTCCTGCAGCCAAAGGCAGGTCACATCCAAATAGTAACTGTTGTTAAACAAAAAGAGGCCATGGATTAGAATACAATGAAAAGTCTATGGGAGGGCTTGGAGGCAAAAACTGAGATAGGAGAAATAATGTAATTACAACTGTAAAATACTATGTTAAAAAGTTGAAACAGGCTTTATGGCTATATGCTCCAGAGACTAGGAATTTCTAGTAGAGCACACCAATACCACTCATGTCTCTCAGGGTATACAACTGAAACCTGGAAAACAGTCATGCAATGCAGGGACCATTTCATCCAGTTCTTCTATTTAGGTTGAACGGGCATAACTACAATAATTTGGATTCTAGTTCAGTTTTTTTTTCCAGGTTCTTTATTGCCTGCTCTGTGGACCCAAGCTATGGCTAGGCAGAACATTTATTGCCCATCTAAAACTGATTCCCTACTACTGTTGCTAATGTCAAGTACTGTCAGAGCAGGAAACCCTTTACCCTCCTTGCCCATCCTTCTCTGTGCTGTGACTACACATGCTTACAGTTAGTCAGTGGACTCAATTCTTCCATGGGTCTCACTTCATTTGTAAATTCAAAATAAAATCTACAGGATCATTCACTGATCTATTTTTCCTTCCAGTCAAGGCCCAGCCTGGAAGGAGTTACAGGACTGTCTTTTCAGCACTGGGCAGCAGAGGCAGGAGTAGGTGTTCAAAGAAATTTTCAGTTACACAGTGTGAGGCATCGGAGCTATGGGAGACATTGAGCTAAACCAGTGGTTCTCAGCCTTCCTAATGCTGTCTCATTAATGTACAGTTCCTCATGATGTAGTAACTCCCAATTATAAAATTATTTTCACTACTACTTCATAGCTATAATTTCGCTGTTATGAAATATATCTATTTTCTGATAGTCTTAGGCCAGTCCTGTGATAGGGTCATTTGATCCCTCAAAGTGAGCCAGACCCCCCCAGATTGAGAACCATTGCTCTAAACTAATATGAATAAATAGCACTTAAGAAAAAACAATGGAATGATATTCTAAACTGGGAAACATAGAAAACAGAAACAAAGAGATTATAGCAGTAATGCATTAAAAATAAAATAAAAAATAATACAAAACACTGGCCTTTTAAAATGATAAAAATAATTGGAAGAGTAGTTAGCTATACTGACATTGAAACAGAGTGGGCACTCCCCTGGTAAGGAGAACGCCATTAAGAAGAGAATACATGACTGTCTCATGTAAAATGTTAGCTACTGAGTGCTGTAAGCTGACACACGGAGTTACAGCCAATGGCCTGTGTCTCAAACCTCTCAGCTGATTTAAATGTGTCAACCTGGATTGCTCATAGCTGCATGAGAGAGTTTGTTGGTTGAAAATGAATACTTAGTTGTTCAAGCTATCCTTCCTAAACTGAACACCCACCAATTCTGTCTGTCTTCATTCACATGGAAGGAGTTAATTCATGATAGGAAATAGATAGTCCCTCACCCTACACTAGCAGGTCTGTCTTTGTAATGGGGACCCCTGCAGCTCACTGCCTTTAAACTTAACCTGTGATGTAGCTATTGTCTAGTCTGTTTGCCCTGCAGGGTGCACAGTACAGTGTTCCTCCTCTTCTATTCTAAATGGACGAGCCATGCTCCATCTACACAAATCCTTCTCCTGTTACGGCATTGGATAGTCCACTATATGACTCAAACTGGTAATTTTAGAACTCTATGGTGCTATAGACCTGCAATCCAGGAACGTAGGGTGGTTTAGTCAGGAGGATAGCAAGCGCAGGGTCCTGTGGAACTACAGACGCGGTTCAAGTTCACCTTAATCAAACTGACTCAAAATTGCTTTTCAAAAAAGTATTGAAAGTGAAGAACTTCTAGAAGATACTAGAGAGATTAGTATTTTTCGACTCTGGCAAATCTGGTGATGTCTCTCCACACTGCAGGCACCAGCTTTTCACAGTGATGTTAACAAGGATCTTACTAAGCACAGTTCTGCTCCCAGTGCTCTGCGCGGACAAGGCCGGGTGACTGAAGTTATTCAGAGGCTGCCAGCCCGGCCCAGGGAGTTGCAAGGCCACATAGGACCACGCTGGACCAGGCAGGGATACAGCGAACTCTGTCTGCCCACTGGCTCCCACCAAGCCAGAGGAGGACCCATGACAGGCTGCTGAACCTCAGCCAGCCTCTCTACCTAGTGTGAGGACAGCGGCCCCTCCCTCACCAAGGGTAGCTACTCCACCACACGTGGGGACAGCGGACCCTGGCTCACCAAGGCCCACCGCGCCTCCCCGCATGGGGTCAGCAGCCCATCAATCACCATGGCCAGCCACTCCTCCCCACATGGGGACAACCGATCCTCACTCACCGTGGTCCACCGCTCTTCCCCGTTTGTGGAGCGCAACCCCTCGCTCACCATGCTGCGGCTGCCAGAACGATCCGTGCTGTCCCCACAATGCAGCTCAAGGTTCCGCGCAGAGGAAACTTCCGACTTCCTCAGAAATGCTGAACCAGAAGTCTGCCTCCCGGAGGAACCCACTAATCTGACTGGCCGGTCCTCTGGAGGCTCTGATTGGCTAGTAATGAGTGAGTGATAGGAATGCAACCCAATGATTCTCAGCCTTGGCTTCAATCGTAAAGACAGACCTATCCCAGATTGGATGGAAATTTGTGCCAAATTCAACAACCAGTCTCTTGTTAATGTAAACCAGTGGGCTCAGTTTTAAAAGGAAGTATGCAAATTCAGGAGGAGATTACTCAGATAATGTTGCACACGGGGAACACAGGTAACTCAAGAACGTTAAACAGAGTCCACAGTGACCTTGGAACTGATAACCACAGACCTTTGTGTGGAAAAGTGTTGGATTCTCAGGAGTTGAAGCAATCCCATCCCAAAGGCCCTGGCCCCAGATCGTTGCCAGCTCTGCCAAGCATATTCCCGGTATTAGAGAGGGAACTCTGGGGGCTGGAGAGATGGCTCAGTGGTTAAGAGCATTGCCTGCTCTTACAAAGGTCCTGTAGTTCAATTCCCAGCAACCACATGGTGGCTCACAACCATCTTAATGAGGTCTGGTGCCCTCTTCTGGCCTGCAGACATACACACAGACAGAATATTGTATACATAATAAATAAATAAATAAATAAATAAATAAATATTTTTAAAAAGTATTAAAAAAAGCATAGAGAGGGAACTCTGATTTTGCTCTATACATCAGGGCCTTAGAGAAACCACTCAAAACTTAGGCAGGTTGCCAAACTTGGAGAGGACTAGTTTCAAGCCTTCTATTGAAGCTCTGCACTGGTGAGTGAGGGCCGCTGCCTTCGAATTAGGTAGAGAGGCTGGCTGAGGTTCAGCAGCCTGTCATGGGTCCTCCCCTGGCTTGGTGGGAGCCAGTGGGCATACAGAGTTCGCTGTATCCCTGCCTGGTTCAGCGTGGTCCTATGTGGCCTTGCAACTCCCTGGGCCGGGCTGGTTCTTCACCAAGAAGACAGCCTGGTTTATAAAGTGAGTTCCAGGACAACTAGGGCTATTACACAGAGGAACTGTGCCTCAAAAAATAAAAAAAATAAAAAATAAAAAAAAAAAGAAAGGAAAAAAGAAAGAGCCAGGCAGTGTTGGTGCACAACTTAAATCCCAGCACTTGGGAGGCAGAGGCAGGCAGATCTCTGTGAGTTCAAGGCCAGCCTGGTCTATAAGAGCTAGTTTCAAGACAGGATCCAAAGTTTCAGAGGAACCCTGACTTGAAAAACAAAACAAAACAAAAAAAACAAAAAAAGAAGAAGAAGAAGAAGAAGAAGAAGAAGAAGAAGAAGAAGAAAGAAAGAAAGAAGGAAAATGCAACTTTTTTCCTTTTTTATCTTTGTTAATCCCATGTCAGTTATTTTAATTTCAGTTTTTCTTCTTTAAATTGTAGTTGCAGCAGAAGTGTTTAGAAAGAAGTCCTGGGCCATGTATTAAAATAGTTTGGCTGAAAGCATAAATAAAAAGGTCCTGTCCTTTAAAAAAAAATCAAGTTAAAATGTGAAATAATACAAATAAGTTTTTTGTTTTGTTTTCTTTTTTTTTCCTAAGAAACCTGAAAATGACTGAATTCAAATAAGCAATTTCCCAACTTCAACAAGAAGGCAATAGTTAGCTGAAAGGCAGCAAATACACCTGTCTAGGCAGGGCGGTGGTGGCGCATGCCTTTAATCCTAGCACTTGGGAGGCAGAGGCAGGCAGATCCCTGGTGCCAGCCTGGTCTACAAGAGCTAATTCCAGGACAGCTAGGACTGTTGCACAGGGAAACCTTGTCTCAAAAAAAAAAGT
Organism: Alexandromys fortis; assembly: GCF_014885135.2. Classification (NCBI taxonomy): domain Eukaryota; kingdom Metazoa; phylum Chordata; class Mammalia; order Rodentia; family Cricetidae; genus Alexandromys; species Alexandromys fortis. The sequence continues at coordinate 645,186 of NW_026068216.1, forward strand.
GCATATCTAAGCAGACCAGTCAAGTTGTAGCCTCACTCTTTAATGGGTCAGCCACTAGTTCAAGGTTTTAGCAAGGGGTGGTAACCTTGAACTTTACTAGTCTGTGGAGTCAGTGAGTCTCACTCCTACCAGGTGCCCTCAGGAAATATGTGTGGAGGCCAGGGCTTGTAGAACAGGTGATCTAAAAACTCAAAACAGCAATCAAACACAAACCAAGTAGGAAGAAATGCCTTTGGTCGTTACACCATTCAAGAATTAGGAAAAATTGAGCCAGGAAGTAGTGGCCCAAACCTTTAATCCCAGCACTTGGGAGGCATAGGTAGGCAGATCTCTGTGAGTTTGAGTCCAATCTGGTCTACAAGACCTAGTTCCAGGACAGGCTGCAAAGCTAAAGAGAAACCCTGTCTCCAAAAACAAAAACACTCACACACCACCACCACCAACAACAACAAAAAGAATTCCAGGGCAGAGGCGGGAGGATATCAGTGAGTTCAAGGCCTGCCTCATCTGCCAAACAAGTTCCAACGCTGTAACATAGAGAAACCCTGCCTCATAAAAACAAAACAAAACACAAAAAAAACCCCAAAAGAATTCGAAAAGTGCTCACGAAATACCATGAACCAGATAGCACTTAATAAGAACTAGATAGCACTTAATAGCAATCAAAGATGAAATATAAAATGCTGAGAAATTCTTTGATGAAATCCACCCTGCTTTCATGGTCAAACCTGAACAGCTAATTCTGTACTTAGCTCATTCACAGTCAAAAACTCAAAGAAAACACAATAATATACATAATCTAAACTCTCTATTTCCCATCTTTACATGGCTTATTTTTCTTTACTCCTTTAATCTATGACTGTCTTCTCTCTCCCAAGCTTACATACATTTATACACTGTGGCCCATTTACAGGTCTTTTTTTTTTTAATCTGAATCTGTTTTTTTTTGCATATTTGTAATTATTTTCTGACCAGAAGCACTTTTGTTAAATGCTAAACAAGCATGGCTAGGACCAGCTCCTCAGCCCTGCCTGCTTGCTCTACTTAGTCCAACATGACAAAGGTATGTTTACTGCTAGCTCTGTGAGCCATTCTCTCTGCCCTAGCTCCAGGGACATGGTGCATCTATGTCTCCATTAAGCAATTTGTAACATGGTACACACAGACCCCAGTACCTCCCAAAAGAGTCAGAGCTATTTGTGCCAGCACATACAGGAAGTTCTTTCCTAAAGACGCTGTATATCCTTTGTTGCCAATGCTGAGTCAGGACGACCTCTTTTATAGGAGCTGTGGCACCCTTGCTTGCTGCCAGCTAACAAAACCCATCTGGAAAAATATGTGGCTATCAAGAAGTCTTGCTTAACTCTCTTCCTTTGTGTCTAGATTTTTTAAAACTCTCTCAGGTTTTATGTTGATATAGTTGCCTCATTTTGGCACCATTTTGTTGACAAAGGCTGTTTGTTTGTTTCCTGGCTGCCCAGAAATAATTACACAGAAACTATATTGATTACAACACTGTTTGGCCAATAGCTTTGGCTTCTTATTAAGTAACACTTACATCTTAAATTAACCTGTTTCTGTTAATCTGTGTATTGCCAGTGGTTGTGGCCTACCAGTAAGGTTCCATATAGTCTGTCTCTTTTGGCAGCCTCATGGTGTTTCCCTGTCTCTCCTTTCTTTTCACCTCTATCTTTGCTTAGGATTCCCACCTTGCTCTATCACATGCTGCCATAAGCCCAAAGAAGTTTTTTGTATTAACCAATGGGAATAAAACATATTCACAGCTTACAGAGACAACTGTTTTGATCCTAGAAATTGCCATTATCTTCTATTTTTGATAAATAAAAAGTCTGAGTGTCCTCAATAAAACAGTCACAGCCTTGTCTTGTTGTGGCCTTTCTAGCCCAAGTCTGGCATCATTCCTTATGGCCCCATAAGGTGATCTTAGCTTGGTACATAAGCCCAGGTGCTTAGAAGACGTCATGAAAAATTTATCAAAACATTATTTGCGTGATATTTTCGTCCTAATCTTTCTTATTCTCTCCATGTCCTGAGAAAGTGCGTAGGCCGAATTACAAAATAATAAACTGATTTCCTGTATAAAATACTGCTTCTATTCAGTGACTCGAAATTATTAGGCCTGTTCATATCTCAATATCCAAGTTTGGAGGCTCAGAACCACCTGCTTCTCCAGATTCAGGGGATCTGACACCTTCTTTTCTTATATGTCACCTGTATATACATGGAAAACATTTTTTCTCATACATAAACTTATACAAAATGTGGGGATAAACTCTTTTTCAAAATACTAGTTTCTCATAAAACAGAGCAAACAGGTTGCTTTAGGTGTAAAATACAAATCATACACTGTTTCTTTAAAAAATTTATTATCTTGCATTTGGTTTGAAAAAGTTTTTATTTCCTCACTTTGAAGCAGACTTACAGGCAATCTTCAGTCATAGGAAACAAAATGGTGCCTAAGTGATCCTAATATAATTTTCCTTTTATAAGAAAATGAGATCCTTTTAGTAATCAAAACTTTTTTTTATAGATTTAAAACATCAGAAATTTTTATGTACATTTCTCCAATTTTTGTGAAACAGCTCTCCTCACCCAATCCATTTTCTATTATCAGCAAAGGAGAGAACTAGAGTGCACAGGATGACTGCTGGCCAGTGATTTCTTGTTATTTAATTTTGGTTAGTATGTTGTCATTCTTGTTTAAGAAACCATGATATGTTTTTTCAGGCTTGTCTTTGTGTCTTGCTTTGCCTATGATACTGTCTATATTGTTGATTTTACTAATTATCTAAATTTATTGTTGTTTCTCTAGAAAATGATCAATCTTCATCATTCTTTTTCAGAAAATTTACTATATTATGAGGTCCCTGAGCATTTCTTGGTTTAGGAAGTTTCTGTGGAGAGACAGTTTTAGTTTTCTCTTCTTGATCTTAGACGCTTACTTTTTCTCATTTATTGACCTATCTGTGTTTTCCAGTTATTCATGTTTTATACGGTTAATATATTGATTTTGTGTTTTAAAAAAATCTTCGTATATATTAGTATCTCTACCTTAATTAGCTTCAGCTGTCAACATGATGTAGATTAGCGTCATCTGAGAGAACATCAATTGAGGCTTTGTCCAGGTCAAAATTGCTACTTACTATGTTTGTTTTGATTGATGATTGATGTGGTAAGACTCTTCTCTTCCACTGATTGTTTCAATACCCTAAGAAAGTGGGACTGAGAGGGATAAGAAGGCTAGCTGAACAAGAGACAGTGACTAAGCAAGAGAGAAAGACAGTAAACATTCTTTCCTATTGTCTCTTGCCTTCAGTTCCTAACTGGAATTTCTATCCTAAGCTTCCACAATTGTGGGTTGTGATCTGGAAATATCAAACAAACCTGTTTATTACCGCATATGCCTTTATTTAGAGTATTTAATCACAGCAAGAAATGAACAAATTAGGTCAAAATGTGCTACACCAAAAGTGATTTTGTTGCTGGGTAGAATGTGGGAACATTGTCTTTTGGAGGAATGTGGAAGATATTGGGACTTTAGATGTCAAAGGCCATAGAAAACTGTACAGAGCTTAATTAACTATTCTTGTAGGACTAGGAATATGGAGGTGTTGAAAGTAATGCACACAGTGAAGCTTGAGTTCATAGGATTTCAGTAGGAAATAGACTGTAAAAAATTATCTTGGGGTCATTTGTATATTTTTGTTCCCAAATCACTCCAATTTTTTCCATTCCCTGAGAAATTGAGTAAGGCAAAATTAAAAGATAATTGGGTAATTTCTTGGACAAAGTATTGATTCTGTTGGGTGTTTATTACTGATGATTTATTTAGATCTATAGCGGGAAAAATGTGTGATGTAGAAAGAAATGAAAAGTCAGTTTTGTGGAGAAAAACAACACTAGGGAGATTCAAATGGTAGTCCTGTGGTGAAAAAGAAGGAGAAAATTTCAAAAAGTTTAGAACCATTAAATAGAAGGCCCTTCTTATCATTTGAAGCCTAGGAAGGTAACTTAGGGTAAGATTCCATCTATCTAAGTCTTGAATTTCTCAAAGGAATAAGCAATTTGATTCCTAATTCAAGGAAGCAACTTCATGTAGAAGCTGCTGGAACTCTATTCAAGCATGGTAGCATCCATAACAACTTAGAAGCCAAATTGTGGGGAGGACCTATATTGTATTTTTTCTGGAAAAAAAGAAAGAAGCAAAATTTATAGGTCATATATTCTTTCTCTTTAGTTTCAGTTCAGCACTGTTGCATCTATCTATTTAGCAGAGTCAGAGGAGACTGTGAGACTTCATTGCATGAAGCTTTGAAGATGAAGACAGAGTTGTAGTTTTAGATGATCTGATGTTGAGATACCTAAGCTATGAGATATCTGCCATGGAGTATTTCATACAGGAAGTAGAAGTAGCAAAGGATATNGTTTGCCCTACTGAGTTTTAGTGTTACTGTGAACCAATCTTTCCTTACTGTGTCCACATTTCTTTCTCTCTCTTTTCAAAATTTATTCATTTTGTAAACAGGGACTGCTTATTCATTTCCCAAGCACACAGACCCAAATAATTACATGGAAACTATATTATTTACAGCACTGCTTGGCCTATTAGCTCAAGCTTATTTTATATTATTTTTTATTGATATTTATTGAGCTCTACATTTTTCTCTACTCCCCTCCCTGCCTCTCCCTTGCCCCACTCAACCCTCCTCCAAGGTCCCCATGCTCCCAATGTACTCAGGAGAGCTTGTCTTTTTATACTTTCTACTTCCCATGTAGATTAGATCTTTCTAAGTCTCTCTTAGTGTCCATATTATTGTATAAGTTCTCTGGGATTGTGGTTTGTAGGCTGGCTTTCTTTGCTTTATGTTTAAACATTACCTATGAGTGAGTACATGTGATAATTGTCATTCTATGTCTGCGTTACCTCACTCAAAATAATGTTTTCTGGTTCCATCCATTTTCCTGCAAAATTCAAGATATTGGTATTTTTTTCTGCTCTGTAGTTCTCTGTTGTGTAAATGTACCACATTTTTAAAAATCCATCCTTTGATAGAGGGGCATTTAGGTTGTTTCCAGGTTCTTGCTATGACAAACAAAGCTGCTATGAACATAGTTGAGCACATGTCCTTGTGGCATGATTGAATGAGCATCCTTTGAATATATACCTAAAAGTGGAATTATTGGGTCTTGAGTAAGGTTGTTTCCTAATTTTCTTAGAAACCGCCACACTGACATCCAAAGGGGTTGTAACAGCTTGCATTCCCACCAGCAATGCAGAAGTGTTCTCTTTTCACCACCTATTAGTGTTTTTGATCTTGGCCATTCTTACAGGTGTAAGATGGAATCTCAGAGTTATTTTGATTTGCTTTTCTCTGATGACTAAGGATGTTGAACATTTCCTTAAGTGTCTTTCAGCCATTTGAGATTCCTCTGTTGAGAGTTCTCTGTTTAGGTCTGTACTCCATTTTTTTTTATTGGATTATGTGATCTTTTGGTGTCCAATTTTTGAGTTCTTTGTATATTTTGGAGATCAAACCTCTGTCTGATATGGGGTTATTGAAGATCTTTTCCCATTCTGTGAGTTGTCACTTTGTCTTGTTGACCATGTCCTTTGCTTTGTAGAAGCTTTCCAGTTTCTGGAAGTCCCATTTATTAATTGTTTCTCTCAGTGTCTGTGCTTCTGGGATTATATTTAGGAAGTGGTTCCCTGTGCCAATGCATTCAAGCGTACTTCCCACTATAAGGTTCAGTGTGGCTATGTTTATGTTGAGGTCTTTGATCCATTTGGACTTGAAGCTCAGGCTTCTTATTAACTAGCTGCATTAAGGAGGAGCAGGCTTATCGCCCTGTCTGCCCGGCTAGTTTCACCTCCAAAATAATTACCCAGAAACTGTATTCATTTAAACACTGCCTGGCCCATTAGTTCTAGCCTCTTATTGGCTAACTCTCACATCTTTATTCAACCCATTTCTAGTAATCTGTTTAAAACCATGAGGTCATGGCTTACCAGGAAGGATTCAGCATGTCTGACCTGGAGGCTTCATGGTGGCTCCCTTTCTCTGCCTTCTTCCTCCCATAATTCAGTTTTGTTCTCTCCATCTATCTAAGTACTGCCTTATCAAAAGGCCAAGACAGTTTCTTTATTCAACCAATGAAAGCAACACAAAATACAGAAGGACCTCCTACACCAGCTACCTCTTTCATCTTAACCCATGTCTATGAATCTCTGTATGGCCACAAGGCTGTAGCCTACTGATAAGGTTCTGGAGTGTCTTCCTGCTTTGGCAGCTACATGGCATCTCTTAGACTCTGCCTAGTATCTCTAAATTTACTGCTCTTGTATGACCAGGATGATTGAAATGTTAAGAGGAATGCCAGAAAGTAGAGATTGAGATCATAGGATTTCAGTTGGAAATGGTAGACTCCATAATAGATTAAGTTAGAGGTCATTTGTGTGCTATTTTTGGCTTTAAAATCTTTTTGGATCAGTTGGATGTTCATTCCTGATTATTCATTTAGGTCTACAGTAAAAAAAAATTGGGGGCTTAAATAAATGAAAATGGAAAGATAGTTTCAGGTGGCAGCCAATTACTGAAGGAAGCAGGGATTTTCAAGGAGTTTATTACTATTATAGACAAGGCCCTTGTCATGGAATGGAAGTCTAGTAAGGTGCTTCAAGAGTAAGACTCCATCCACATAAATCTTCAATTTATGTAAGGAGTAAGCAAAGTAATTCCTAGTCCTAGGAAGCAACTTCATACAAAACCTGCTACACCTGTGGTCCAAGTGTGTAGTATCTGTCAATTAAGAAGTTAAACTTTTCAGGATCACTCATCATATGCTTGTCCTGGAAACAAGAAAGAATCAAAATTCAAGGTAATGGGTTCTTAGTTTTTGGTTACAACTCAGCATTGTTACTGGCATCCATGTTTGGCAGTGTCAGAAACCCAGTGAAGAGATTGTGAGAGTTCATTTCATGAAGCTGTGAGGATGAAACTTATATCTTTTGTTGTTTTTACTCTTTGGGGGGCCTGCCACCCAGTTCTCAAAAAAATGGCATACACTGAGGCTTATAAATTCCTAGTCTTCGGTTGTCTTGTTTGTAGCCAGCTTTTCTTAACTAATTGTTCCATCTACCTTTTGCCTCTGGGCTTTTATCTTTCTCTATTCTGTATACATTTTTTTAACTTCTTACTCTGTTGCTTGCTGTGTAGCTGAGTGGCTGGCCCATGCCTTCCTCTTCTTTTTTTGGTCATCCTTCCTTTTTCCCTCCAAGATTTCTTCCCTCATTTATTCTCTCTGCCTGCCAGCCCATCTTATTCTTTCCTACCAAGCTATTGACTTTCATTAGGCCAAACAAGTATTTTAGACCAGCCCAGTATCACAGCTTCACAGAATTAAACAAATGCAACTCATATTTGCACCATTGAAACAATTGTTTCACAACATAAATAAATATAACTCATCTTACAATAATATTCCACAACAGCCAGGGTTGTATTTTGATACAGCCTAGGCTGCATTTTGATACCACAAGATATTGAGATCCCTAAACTGTAAGGCATCTTCTATGGAGAACTAACTGAATATAGGAAGTGGAATGTAACTGAAGAGAGAGAGATGTATGAGAAGATGAGGGCCATCTAAGCCCTTTGAAACAGAGCTACAGGATTTGATGTTTGACCTGCTATGCTTCAGTCTTGCCTTGGTTCAATCTTCCCTCACAATGTCTCCATTTCTCTATTTTGTAGTGTAAATGGTATTCTGTACCATTGTATGTTGGAAAGATGTAACTTGTTTTCTGATTTTTACAATATGCTACTTGCTGGGGGACAATGGTCTTGTACCTTGTAAAGATTTGTCATTTGTATTGGTTTAATAAAATGCTGATTGACCAGTAACCAGGCAGGAAGGATAGGTGGGATGACCAGAACAGGAGAATTCTGGGAAGAGGAAAGGCTCAGTCTGCAGTTGTCACCCAGACACAGTGGAAACAAGATGAGAATACCTCACTGTTAAAAGGTACCAAGCCATGTGGCTAGCACAGACAAGAATTACGTACTAATCTAAGATGTAAGAATTAGTTAATAAGAAGCCTGAGCTAATAGGCCAACCACATTAGTCTGGAAGGATTCCACAGGTTCTCATCCTCTGTGGAAACAAAAGAAGAACCTTTTTTCCAAAGTAACTAATCCTTAGACCCAAATTCTGAAGATATGTTTACTTTAAAGTATATATGTTGGTTACTTAGCTGCTTTATAGTCAAAAAATTCAAAGAAAACACAGTAATATTCATAATCCAGATACTCTGTATATAGTCCATCTTTATGTGGCTTATTTGTTTTTATTCTATTACTTTTTAAATATTTATTTTGTTATCTTTCCTCCTTTAATTTATGACTGTCTGTACTCTCTTTAAAACTTTATTTAATTTTTTTATAAACCATTTACTTCTTTTTTTTATAACTCTCTATATTATTTTTCTTCTCTCTCCCAGGCCTATGTACATTTTTTAAACACACTGTGTCTCATTTAGAGGTCTTTTATGTATGAATCTCTCCTATTGTGTATCTGTAATTCTGTACTGTTCAGGAACACTTCTTAAAATGGGAAGTCCTTCTTATGAACTTAAGATGTGCCATTGGTAGAGCAAATATTGCCTAAATGCTTATCCCACACAGTCCAACATGGCAGAGGCATTTTTGCTGCCTCTGAGAGCAATGCCCATTGCCCCATTTTCAGGTGTACACGGAGTCTAAGTTGCCATTATCAATCTGCTCACAGACCCCATAGCCAGTCATCCAGAAAGAGTCAGAGTTCACGCTGGCAGCATGGCCCAGAAAACTGGCATTTCAAAATGGTGCAGCTTTTTTTCTGCTACCTCTAACTCAGGGAAACCTCTCTTAAAGGGGCCTAAGCATGTCACCAGTAAGCAGAGCCCATTTGGGGAAATAAATGTGGCTCAACTTCATTTTTTAGTGTCTAGAATTCCTTTCCAAACTCTCTAAGATTTTAAGTGGATTTTAGTTGGCAATGTGGGCACCAGTTTGTTGTGGGAAGCTGCTTGTTAGCTCTAGTTGCTCAGCCTGAAAATAATCACACAGAAACTGTATTAATTAAAGTGATTTGGTGATTAAATTATGGTGTCTATGTTATGGAATAAGTATGGGGAGCACCAGAATTATATGACTATACTGTCAAAGAAGTATACATTTATAGTGTTGTCAAAATCATACTTTCTGTTGTACACATGTATGGGCTATTTTAGAATGCATTGACCTATGATGACATGCATGTCGACTTCACTTGGGAAGAATGGACTTTGCTGGATCCTTCCCAGAAGAATCTCTACAAAGATGTGATGGTGGAAACCTACAGAAACCTCACTACTATAGGTAAGGCAGAATTATCTTTAATGTTTCAAATAAGGTGAAAACTGTTCATTGTTGGCATGAAAAAAGTCAAACTAGAGAGAAAACTTCTGTATATACTCAATGTGTTAAAGCCTTTGCATGTGACTGTCATCTTTACAGGCATGAAAAAACACATACTAGATTGAAACCCTATGAAGGAAATGAGTGTGGTAAAGCTTTTTCATATCACAGTCACCTTCAAATGCATAAAAGAACATACACTGGAGAGAAGCCCTATGAATGTAATCAATGTTCTGAAACCTTTGGACATCACTGTACTCTTCAAATGCATAAAAGAACACATATTGGAGAGAAACCCTATGAATGTAATCAGTGTGGTAAAGCCTTTGCATGTCACAGTAGTTTCCAAAAACATAAAAGAACCCATGCTGGAGAGAAGCCCTATGAATGTAATCAATGTGGTAAAGCCTTTGCACAGCACATCTACGAAGTCACGAAAGAACTCATACTGGAGAGAAACCCTATGAATGTAATCAGTATGGTAAAACATTTGTGTATCACAGTAGCCTCCAAACACATGAAAGAACCCATACTGGAGAGAAACCCTATGAATATAATCAGTGTGGTAAAGCCTTCACTTTTCACAGTCATCTTCAAAGTTATGAAAGAACCCATACTGGAGAGAAACCCTATGAATGTAATCAGTGTAGTAAAGCCTTTACATACCACAGTAGTCTCCGAAAACATAAAAGAACCCATACTGGAGAGAAACCCTATGAATGTAATCACTGTGGTAAAGCCTTCACACAGCACAGTCATCTTCAAAGTTATGAAAGAACTCATACTGGAGAGAAACCCTATGAATGTAATCAGTGTGGTAAAGCCTTTGTGTCTCAGAGTTATCTCTGAAAACATAAAAACACCCATACTGGAGAGAAAGCCTATGAATGTAATCAGTGTGGTAAAGCCTTTACATATCACAGTAGTCTCCAATTGCATGAAAGAAGCCATACTGGAGGGAAACCCTATGAATGTAATCAGTGTGGTAAAGCTTTTGTGTGTCAGAGTCATCTCCCAACGCATGAAAGAAACCATAGTGGAGAAAAGCCCTATGAATGTATTCAGTGTTGTAAAGCCTTTGTATGTCGCAGTAGTCTCCAAGCACATGAAAAAAAAAACACATGCTGGAGAGAAACCCTATGAATATAATCAATATGGTAAAGCCTTTGCATGTCACAATATTCTCTGAAATCATAAAAGAACCCATACTGGAGAGAGCGGCATCTCATGTACTGTGTAGTACTCCACTACTCAGTCGCAAAGTAGAAGAGTAGAATTGGTGATATAAAGGACTGACCAATCCTTAGAGAGTAAGCCACACAATATAGAATTTAGCTGAGGGAGGGCTGCCTCTGAAATACACCCAAAGACAAGTAGTATGTTAATCAGGACTATTAGAGATTTGGATGCAAAGATGTAAATGTTTATTTAACTTTTGTGTATACATGTCTGTAGTGAAAAAAGCAAATGAGATACTTACCCACAGAAAGGATAGAGAGTCTGCCTGTGTAACTATCTAGAGTAAGCTGGAGCATCACAGTTTTAAGAGGGATTTCTTAGTTGTGTTGGACTGGATCAATTCCATGATATTTTGTTATGTATTTGCTGTTTCTTGGTATCAACTACATACATTAAAACCCAAAAGCATGGTTATAGTAGTGAAATACCTGGATTAATCCAGACCCTCCCAGCAGGAAGAAAATAGCCAAAAATCTAAACAGGAAGAGAAGAATCAGGAATCTAGTATTCGCCAGTTCAGTGACTGTGTTTCAGGAACTAGCTGAAGATAAAGTTAGATTGTAATCTTGGAAGTGATCTTAAGAGGCAGGGAGTTGCCCCCTTGTGACCATCACTGGATTTTCGAAATTTTCTATGACCCTTTTGGATTACTGGGCTGTGGTTTCTTCCCTTAAAAACTCCTTCTCCCGGTCACTCAGGGTTGAACTCTTCCCCTGCGTGGGTTATCAGTCTCGGCCTCAGTGCACTGGTTCCCATCTCATCGATTAAAGCCTCCTGTGATTGCAGCAAGGACAGTCCCTCGTGAGTTACTGGGGGGGGGGGGGTCGTGTTATCCCAAGACTTGAGTGAGTCTCCCCAGCACTGGTGGTCTTTCAGTAGTAATGCCATGTATCATACTCCAAATGGACCTTACACCTAAATGTCAAATGCTTAGTGCAGAACTTCTAGAAAATACTTGAAACTAGGCCTCTCTGACTTTGGCAACCTGCCTAGGCTTTGGGAGGTTTCTCTAAGGCCCTGATGTATAGAGCAACAACAGAGCACTGTCTCTAATTTGGGGAATATGCTTGGGAGAGCGGGTAAAGATGTGGGGACCGGGCCTTTGGAAAAGGCTTGTTTCAGATCCTCACCCAAGACTTTTCACAGAAGGGTGAAAACTGTGGTTATCAGTTCCAACACCACTGTGGACTTTGTTTATAATGTTCTTGGTTTACCCAAAGTTCTTCTTGTGCAACATTGTCTGATTAGCCTCTTTCTGAATTTGTATACTTCCTTTGAAAACCAAACCCATTGATTTACATTAGCAAGAGACTTGCTGTTGAATTTGACTTAGATCTCCAGCCAATCTGGTATTTGTCTTTCTGTAGATTAACAGCCAGTGCTGGGAACGCTGTGCTGTGTTCCTTCTGCTCACCTGGTTCTGTCACTCAGACCTCACTAGCCAATCAGAGCCTCCAACAGTCAAATGGGAGGGTTCTTCCGGTAGCCAGGCTTCCCTTTTAGTGCTTCCTGAAGAAATCTCAGTCTCTCTCAAGCATTACGCCTTGTGATCCCTTGTGGGGATAAAGTTTGTCAGCTAGGCAGCTGTACCATGGTGAGTAAGTGGTTGCTCTCCCGAATGGGAGGAGAGGTGGGCCAAGGAGAGTAAGGGGCCAATGTTCCCAGGTGGGGAGGAGTTGCTGGCCTTGGTGCACGCAGCTGCTCTTCCCACCTGTGGAGGAGTGGCTTGGCGGGTGAGGGGCTGCTGTCCCCAAACTAGGTGGAGTGAATTGCTGAGGCTCGTGGCCGATGTGATGCATCTTCCCCTGGCTGGGTGGGAGCCAGTGGACAAACACAGAGTTTAGTGTGTTCCTGCCTCATCCTAAGTAGTCCTAAGTGATCCTTGCAACTCCCCGTGGCAGCCTCTGAATAACTTCACTGCCTAGGCTGTGTCTGCACAGAGCAGAGCTTTGGGAGCTGCAAATGGTGCCTGTAGTGCTTATGTTGTTGCATGTGGAGAGATATCACCAAATTTTCCAAACTTGGAGCCTACTGGTCTCTCCAGTATCTTCAGAAGTTCTGCACTTTTAGCATTTAGGTTTAGGATCCGTCTGTATTTAATTTTGTGGAGCTCGTAAATGGTTTCTCCTGTGTAGAGTAGCACTCCACTGCTAAACTGTGAAGTAGGAGGGCATAATTGATAATAGAATTAAATGGTTTAAGGATTTGCCAGTTCTTAGGAGACATTAAGTCACACAAAGTAGAATTTAAGTGAGGGAGGGCTGCATCCCAAATTCCCCAAAGATAAGTAGTATGCTAACCATGCCTGTTAGAGATTAGTATCATGAGATGCAAATGTTTGTTCACCAGGATTAATAAGCCATTAAGGTACATTCCTATAACAAATGAGACAACCATGATTTACAACCAGCCAAAAGACCCACTTCCCCATCAAAGACCTCTAACATGCTGCCCAAGGGGCCATTACAGGATCACAACCTGTGTGCCATGAATGTATAATAATTCTAGAACAGCTGCATTTTTCAGCTTTTAGAAAAGCAGTGTACAATCAGTGTCCCCTATACTGATTCCTGTCTGTAGCCCCACAGGGCATTACCCTTGCTATCTTCTTGGCTAACCACCATAAAATTTTGGATTACAAGTATGCTTCACCACAGAGTTCTAAAATTACCAGTTTGAGTCATATCTTGGGGTGTCCATTGCAATAACAATAAAAGGATTTTTGAGGAACATGGCTTCTCTCTTCAGACCAGAAGTGTAGGAACAGTATACCGTATACACTAGAAGGGGGAAAACGACTGGACAATAACTAGATCAGAGAATGAAGTTTAATGGAGTGAGCTTCAGGGATATCCATTACAAAGAAGGACCTGATTGACACAGTGTGTGACTTTCTGTGTGATTTCCCATCATAAATTAATTCCTTGCATGTGAATGAAGACAGACACCATTGGGTGTACAGTTTAGGGAGGAGAGCTTGAACTACTACATATTTAGTTTCCAATTAGTGAACTCTCCCATGTAGATATGTTCAATCCTGGTTGACACAATTAAGTCAGCTCAGATGCTTGAGACACAGGCTTGTAACTCCATACATCAGCTTATAGCACTCAGCTGTTAACATTTTACGTGGGACAAAGTCATGCATTCTCTTACTAATGGCATTCTCCCTACCAGGGAATTGCCTACTCTGTTTCAAACTCAGTATAAGTAAGCATTCAATTATTTTTTTATCATTTTAAGAAGTTAATTATTGGTTGTCATATTTTAGATTTCATTTTCTTCAAAGGCATTACTACTATAATCTCTTTGTATTTTCTAATGATTCCCAGGTTTTGAATTTCATTCCATTTTTAATGCTGTTTATTTATTCATCTTTTTATTTATATCAGTTTAGAGCAGTGATTCTCAACCTGGTGGGTCATGACTCATTTTGGGGGATCAAATGAACCTATCACAGGACAGGCCTAAGACCATCAAAAAGTACAGATATTTATATTATAATTCACAACAGCAAAAATATAGTTAAGAAGTAGTAGTGAACATTGTTTTTTAGGTTGGGAGATTACTACATCATGAGTAACTGTATTAAAGAGTCACAGCACTGGGAAGATTGAGAAAAACTGGTTTAGATTAATGTCTCCTGTAGCTCAGGTTTGCATCATACTATGTCACTGAGAATTGCTGTGAACACCTAATTCTGCTTTTGCTACCTAGTTGCAAAAACAGTCCAGCAACTCCTACCAGGCTGGACCTTGACTTGTCTTTGTGAAGGAGAAATAGATCAGTGAATGAGTATCCTTCAACTTCTCTAGATTGTATTGTTAATTTACATGTAAATTTACATGTGTAAGAATTGAGTTCACTGATCAACTGTAAAGCCATTGTAGTCACATCAGAAAAAGGGATGGGCAAGAAGGAGGGTAAAAGCTTTCCTGCTGTGACAATAGTTGACATTTGCAGTTAGTAGTGAGTTAGTCAATTTTAAATGTTCCATAAATGTGCTGACTGGCTATTCCGTGAGTCCACAGACCATGCATACAGGAATCTCTATAAAGAACTTAACTTATCATTAAACCAAATTACTGTAGTTACAGTAGTTCAAGTAAAATAGAAGAGCTGGATAAAATGGTGTGGCCCTGTCTACCATAATTTATTTTCCAGGTTTAAGGATGTATACTCTGAGAGAAATGATGTGAGTAGTACTTGGTGTGCTCTAATACAAATCCCTGGTCTCTGGAGCACATGATCATAAAATCTGTTTCAACTTTTGAACAGAATTTTTCAGGATTATAAATACATTAGTTCCACTATTTCTTTCCTGCTTCTAAGCCCTCCCATAAACCCTTCATTGTGTTTTAATTCTTATGTCTTCTTTTTGTTTAACAACAATTATTATTTGAATGTGACCTGTGTTTCACTGCAGGACCTCCCAGCTGTGAAGTGAAGGGTTGGCTACACTGGACTTGAGTGTGTAATGGAATATGGAGATATAGGACCTGGTTTTTTGGAGGAGGTACAGAAAGTGCTCTGGGAGAATAGAAGATTTTACTAAACTACAAATTTCCCAGATTATGATCTTGTCTGACCATAGTGTGTAAAGACAAACCTGGAAGATTTTTGCCTTTTGAGACATTTGATTTCTGCTCACCCAGTAGGGTAACTGCTATTGTCTTTAAGCCCAGCTAGGTGGTCCTAGCTATTGAGGGACTCTGGTTGGCAATCATGAGCCCCAATAGGAGGTAGTTTACAGGTTCTTTCAGGATTCTCTTATTTTGCTCTAAGGATCTGTTAGGAGAATCACAAGCCATGCTATGGTGAATATAGGAGCCACTGTCCTCAGACCAGGAGGAGCAGGTTGGCTGAGCTGTCAGAGCTGCTTGGACAGGAATGAACCATGAGCCAGACAGGTTCTGTTGTTCTTTGTGGTTCCCTGGGTAGTGGCCCTTGGTCTCTGATCTTTGTTGAGTGTGGGGGAGGCTCTGCCATCCTGGCATGGGAGACTATGAGCTTGTAATATTGTTTTCTCATGCTATTTATTTGAGAATTTCTTTAAACACCTAATCCTGCATCTGCTGCCCATTGCTGGGTAGATTTCAGGACTAGGCTTTTACTGGTTTATGAGAAGGAAAAATAAACTAGCTAATGAGTGACCTCCAGTCTCTCTGATTTTTCATTTGATTGTAGATAAAGAGGGATCTGTGCAAGAACTGAGTGCATAGACAAAGCTTGAAGCTGGTAGATTCACAGTGCAGAAAGGGAGAGACAGGACAGTGGTTGAGAACTTTCCTACTTCAACAGTAGCTGAGATTAGCAGTGTGGAACTAGGTAATCAATCTTAGATGCTCCATAAATGTCCTGATGGTCATTTTTTGGTGTCCACAGATCAGGCAATCAAGAATCTGGACTGACCTTATTATGAAACCAAATTGCTATAGTTACAATAGTTCAACCAAAATAGATCAGAGTGAAATATTGTGTCCCTGCCTAACAGGACTGTTACTGGTTTTAGATATATATCCTGAGGTAAAATTTTGAGATATCTTTGATATACTCTAATACAAATACCTATTTTATGTAGCACATGGCCATAAAGCCTCTTTCAACTTTTCAAAATAATTTTTTGAGATTATAACTATATCATATCCACATTTTCTTTCCTGTTCCCAAGCCCTACCATGACCCCTCAGTGTCTTCTAATTTATGGCCTATTTTTTTAACAACAGTTGTGAATGTGACCTGTGTTTGGCTGCAGGATTTTCCAGGTATGAAGCCATGGGTTGGCTGTACTGCACATTGAGTGTGTAATGGGATGTGGACACAAAGGACCCTGTGCTTTGGATGAGGAACAGGATATGCTCTTGGAAAGTGGAGTAATGTCTACTAAAATACTAACTTTCTAAACTAGGGCCCTGTTCCCTGGACTGGAAGGGCAGAGCAGAAAGTTCTGTGATATCTGAGTAATTTGATCTCTGATCACCCAGTATGGGCGCTGATAATATTCTGAGGCCCAGCAGGGTGGTGTTAGCCAGTGAGGGACTTTGGGAAGGCTTAGCAAGCAGGAACAATAGTGGTAGGTAGCTTATAGGTGTTCTTTCCAGGATTCTTCTCTGCTTCTGTTGTAATGAGTTGTAAGGAAGACCACTAGCTCTACCATGGTGAGTGCAGGGTATTCAGAGATGATCTGCTGAGCTGTCATTTCTGCTGGGATTTTGATTGACCATGAGCTAGGCTATGGTTCTGTTGATTTATGTAGTGACCTGTCCAGTGGTCATTATCCTCTGAGCCTCCCTGAGTATGGATTTCCTGGGAAGAGGGAGACTCTGCAGCTGTAGTATGGTAGGATATTATGCTTGTAATATCAATGTCTAGTGTACACATAGAAGTGTGCTTTTGGTGTGCAGTGGGAAGACAGATTGGAAAACTGAATATTGCTTTCCACTTTCAAGTTTGTAATATAAATGTTTCAAATAGTTTAAAAGGTGGTAGAACTGTGGTGATATTGATTGTCTTTTGGCTATACATGATTAGAATGCTACTAACTTTCTGTTATCACCAGTCACAATGATACGATTCAGTGAAGTTTAGTTCCAGGTGATAAAAGGAGCTACCAAGGTTTCTCAAGTGTGCATGGTGTTGGGCAGGTAGATAGGGCAGAATCTATATTTTGTGATATAATCCTTGTGACAGGAAGCAGATATTAAATTATTCTATTTTTCTAAATATTTTTCTATATATTTATCTTAAATATTGCTCACAGTCTTGATTGTTATAGCTGTGTTGTAAGTTTTTTTTTTTTTTTTTTTTTTTTTTTTTTTTT
>NW_026068216.1:663570-667009 GCF_014885135.2 Alexandromys fortis
CCCATTGCCACAGATATAGAAATCCAATCTCTGGCTATGGTCACATACAACTGGTAATCTTTGTGTGCCCCATGGAGTTTTTTTTCCTTCCTTTTTCTGGAATAAAGTTTGCTTCTGGTTTAATAGATTTTAGTGGTCTGCCCCCTTCTCAATAATTTCACGACACCTGGACCCAACAATAGTAAGCAAAATGCTGTCTAAGTAACCCTAGCAGACATCCTATTCTTTATCACAATAGAATGATATCCTTTTAGTAGTCACAATATTTTCTACAAAGTTAAAACCTCAGAAGGCTTCAAGTGAATCTCTCCAATTATGGTGGAACACCCTCCTCACACAACCCATTTTCAATTATTAGCAAAGGAAAGAATGGGGTGTACTGGATGAGTTATGGTTAGTGATTTCTTGTAGTTTGATTTTGATTAGAGTCTTATAATTTCTGTTTAAGAGATTATAATCTATTTTGGTAGCTATGTCTTTATGTCTCATATTTTTAGTGGTGTAATCTATATTGTTAGTTTTATTATCATCTGATTATATTGTTCCTCTGGAAAAAGATCGGCCTTCAACAATTTTGTATCCAGAAAATTTCTTGTTAAAAGTTCCTTGTGTTTAAGTTGGTTTGAGAAGTTTCTGTGGAGAGTCAGTTTTAGTTTTTTTATTTATTGTTCTTTGAGGCTTGCATCTTTCCATTCTCTGGCATATCTGTATTTTCCAGTTGCTGCTATCTTCATGTTTGGGTTTTTGCTGTTTAAGTGATTGGATGCAATTAATACATTGACTTGGGATCTTTAAAACCTCCTTGTATATTATTGTCTTTTTCCTAATTCATCTCAGCTGTCAACATGACATTGCCTAGGGTTGTCTGAAGGAGCATTAGTTCAGGGTGTGCTTAGATTAGAACATCTAATTGCGGCATTTGAGAGAGATTGTATTGATTTCAACTGATGTTGGAAGGCTCTTCTACTGAGTTGGCAATATCTTTAAGCAATTGGAACTGCAGAAGAGAACTAGCTTAGCATGAGACCATGACAAAACAAGGTAGAAAGCTAGGAAGCAATGTTTCCCCATGTTTTGCCTTCATTTATTAGCTTGAGTTTCTATCCTAAGCTTGCACAAGGATGGAATGTGATCTAGGAATATCAACCAGATAAACCTCATTACCTGAGTTGCTTTTTGATAGAGAATTTAATCACAGCAACAGAGAAGAATGTTGGAACAAAAAATGGTACCTCAAATGTAATTTTCTTACTGCAAAGCACTTGAAATTCTTAGGCCTGCCCTTGCTATCCCGAATGGAATTGTTTTATTGTTGTTTTGTTAAGTCCATTTTATTCATGACATCTGTTAGTTTCCTTATTTCTCTGTTAAGTTTTTGTCTAGTGGACCTGTCCATTGTGGATAGTGGAGTGTAGAAGTCTCCTACTATTAGTGTGGATTTTGATGTATGTTTTAAGCTTTAGTAATGTTTCTTTTACATATTTGAGTGCTCTTGTATTAGGGGCATAGATGTTAGTGATTGAGACTTCATCTTGATGAATTGTTTTTCTTATGAGTATAAAGTGTCCTTCTCCATCTTCTGATTTATTTTAGTTTGAAATTTAATGTTAGATATTAGGATAGCTACACCTGCTTGTTTCTTAGGTGCATTTGATCAGAAAACTTTTTCCCAATCCTTTACTCTGAGGTAATGTCTGTCTTTGAGGTGGAGGTATGTTTCTTTTATAAAACAGAAGTTTGGATCTTGTTTTTCTATCCATTCTATTAGCCTGTGTCTTTTTATAGGTGAGTTGAGACCATTGATATTAAGTGCTATTAATGACCAGTGGTTGTTAATTCCTGTTCTTTTTCAGTGGGAGTGGTTGTGTGTTTCCCTTCCTTTGGTTTTGCCCATGTGAGGTTATCTGTTGTTTCAGTTTTTGTGGGTGAAGTTAACTTCCTTGGATTGTGGTTTCCTTTTAGTACTTTCTGTAAGGCTGGGTTTGTGGATATGAATTGCTTAAATCTGGTTTTGTCATAGAAAATCTTGTTTCCTCCATCGATGGTGATTGAAAGGTTTGCTGGATATAGATATCTGTGCTTGCATCTCTGGTCTCTTAGTGTCTGCAGCACATTTGCCCAGGACCTTCTGGCTTTCTTGGTTTCCATTGAGAAGTCGGGTGTCAGATGAACCCCAGGTTGACTTTTAAATTCCTGTGAAGGAGAGAAAAGGAACTTGCAGGCATGAAGTCTGACTTATCTGAATGGAATCATAATGTATTTTCCTGATGCCTACAAAACCTCTAGTTAAAAGCCCAAAGATCAAATGCCAAATAGCAAGGCATAGGGTGCACTTAAGTAAGTTGGCACCATCTGTACTCTGTATCCACTCTACTATGGTGGTTCAGCCTCCTCCAGATCTTCCACTATTTTATTTTTTTTTGGCTACTCATGTAACTGTCAGTGATAGTTATCCTACAGCCCCCATTTTGCACTCTCCATGAAATATTAGATCTGTCGGATGGTTATTACTGATGATTCATTCAGGTCTACAGTAAAAAAGAAAACAAGTGTGGCTAAAATAAATGAAAATAAAAAGATAGTTTCAGGTGGCAACCAATTACTAGGATAAGCAGGGATTTTCAAGGAGTTTATTACTGTTATAGAGAAGGCTCTTGCCATGGAATGAAAGTTTTGCAAGATGCTCCCTGAGTAAGACCCCATCCACATAAACCTTCAATTTATGTAAGGAGTAAGCAAAGTGAGTCCTAGTCCTAGGAAGCAACTTCATACAAAACCTGTTATGCCTGTGGTCCAAGTGTGTTAGTGTCTATCAATTAAGAAGTTAAACTTTTCAGGACCACTCATCATGTGCTGGTCCTGGAAACAAGAAAAAAAATCAAATTTAAAGTACTGGGTTCTGAGTTTGTGGTTACAATTCAGCATTGTTACTGGCATCCATGATTGGAAGAGTCAGAAACCCAGTGAAGAGATTGTGAGAGTTCATGCCATGAAGCTGTGAGGATAAAAATCTGTGGTGGTTTTTACTTTTTGGGGGGCCTCCACCCGGCTCTCAAAAAAATAAAAAGACATACACTGAGCCAAACTCGGGGACTTGTGGTCTCTGATGGGTCTTCAGAAGTTCTGCACTTTTAACATTTAGGTTTAGGATTCATCTGTAGTTAATTTTGTGGGGCTTGTAAAAGGTTTCTCCTGTGTAGAGTAGCACCCCGCTGCTAAACTGTGATGCAGAAGAATAGAATTGATAAGAGAATTAATGATATAAGGAGTAGAATTGATGATAGAATTAATGATGTAAGGAGTAGAATTGATGATAGAATTAATGGTATAAGGAGTAGAATTGATGGTAGAATTAATGGTGTAAGGATTTACCAGTTCTTAGGAGACATTAAGTCACACAAAGTGTTAGGTTGGGAGCTTAGGCCCCAGTCCTTAGCAT
>NW_026068216.1:670001-672052 GCF_014885135.2 Alexandromys fortis
TCAGTGATAGTTATCCTACAGCCCCCATTTTGCACTCTCCATGAAATATTAGATCTGTTGGATGGTTATTACTGATGATTCATTCAGGTCTACAGTAAAAAGAAAACAAGTGTGGCTAAAATAAATGAAAATAAAAAGATAGTTTCATGTGGCAACCAATTACTAGGATAAGCAGGGATTTTCAAGGAGTTTATTACTGTTATAGAGAAGGCTCTTGCCATGGAATGGAAGTTTAGCAAGATGCTCCAGGAGTAATACTCCATCCACATAAACCTTCAATTTATGTAAGGAGTAAGCAAAGTGATTCCTAGTCCTAGGAAGCAACTTCATACAAAACCTGCTATGCCTGTGGTCCAAGTGTGTTAGTGTCTATTAATTAAGAAATTAAACTTTTCAGGAGCACTGATCATGTGCTGGTCCTGGAAACCAGAAAATATCAAAATTTAAAGTACTGGGTTCTGAGTTTGTGGTTACAACTCAGCATTGTTACTGGCATCCATGATTGGCAGAGTCAGAAACCCAGTGAAGAGATTGTGAGAGTTCACGCCATGAAGCTGTGAGGATAAAACCTGATGTTGTTGTTTTTACTTTTTGGTGGGCCTCCACCCGGCTCTCAAAAAAAAAAAAAAAAAAAGAAAAGACATACACTGAGCCAAACTCGGGGACTTGTGGTCTCTCCTGGGTCTTCAGAAGTTCTGCACTTTTAACATTTAGGTTTAGGATTCATCTGTAGTTAATTTTGTGGGGCTTGTAAAAGGTTTCTCCTGTGTAGAGTAGCACTCTGCTGCTAAACTGTGATGTAGAAGAGTAGAATTGATAATAGAATTAATGGTATAAGGATTTACCAGTTCTTAGGAGACATTAAGTCACACAAAGTGTTAGTTTGGGAGCTTAGGCCCCAGTCCTTAGCATCTTTCCCAGCCACCAGGCCTGGTCTGGACTTCAAATCCCAGCATGCCAGGTCCTGACCCCTCCCCAGGGTACTTAAGTGATTCCCCAGAAGAGATACTCCCTTTCTTCCTCCTGGGAGTCACTTTCCTGCGCCTTCCCGTTTCCCCCTAGGGAGCACAGATCTTCCATTAAACCTTGATATTTCTTTATTTGGGTTTTTCTGATTTGGCTCGATTGGGAATTTCTTCATCGTCAGAGAGCTCGCTTAATTCCTAACATTTGGAGGCTCCCACCGAACTAGGGCAGGTCTTTTCAACATGGCAGGCCTAGTGTTGAAAGGCCCCCAGTCAGCATGTGGAGCTCTCTATTCCATGCTTAAAACCGGCTTCTGGGCTACAGCAGCTGCGTCTTGGTGAGTTCCTTTTCTTGTCTGTGCTATAGGGTTTGGATGGACCCTTTCATACTTATTTTAGTCATTTTTGGATTTCCATTTGAAGTCGTGAGCTCACGCTGGGAGTCAGGTTGCGGTCAGTCCTGTGGGATTGGGGATGGCTGAGGCGGAGATCTGTTTGTATTGGGTAGCTGGCAATCAATCTCCGCGACCCCTTTTTGACCTAAGAGCCACTTTGGAGTATGCTCTGAAATAAATTTAGGGCAAGTGGTTGGTGGAGGCTGAGGCGTGGGCACTGGGGGTGGGGTGGGAGTGGGGAGCTCAATCTCAGAAGCCAGCCAGAGAGGGAGCAAGTTAGTGGTGTCGTGCGTCGAGGCTCAGCGCATGCGTGCAGCCCTTGAGGCGGTGAGAGGCTTGTGGCCTGCCTGGGAGTGGTCTCCCTTTCTTCTTCCCGGGGGTTGCAATGCTGCAGCTTCCCGGTTTTACCCTTGAGGCCACCTTAGAGCTTCCATCTCCCATTAAACCAGGGTATTTCTTAATTTGGATTGTTTTGATTTGGGAAATTTTGCGTCGTCAGAGAGCTCGCTTAGGAAATATTCCTAACACAAAGTAGAATTTAAGTATTCTATTTTTCTAAATATTTATCTTAAGTATTATTCACATTCACGGTTGTTATAGCTTTGATGTAATTTTTTTTGTTTTGGGTTTCTCTTGTCTTTGAACTCAGAGATCCACCTGCCTCTGCCTCCTGAGTGCTGGGATTAAAGGC
>NW_026068216.1:676682-682996 GCF_014885135.2 Alexandromys fortis
TTAATATTACTGATTGGGATCAGGTAAAGGCTGATCTTCAAGATGCTGTGAAAGAGCGAGGGCCACAAGAAGTCCCTGTTATTCCTTGGAAACTACAGCTCCCAGACTTCCCTTCACCTGTGCGCGCTGGCGCGTCCAGGTGAAGACCATCACTCCCAGATAACCTTGCGCCCCCCGTTAAAAGCGAAGGTCCACGAGGTTTCCCTCCTCTTGGCCCCTCTCTTGCTCCCTTCCCCCCTTGTGTGTCTTGCACGCCCCGCCCTTTTCGTGTTCCCCTCTCCCCATTAAACGCACCCACGTGGGAGCTGCGTGTCCGTCTCTTCCTTTGCGTCCGTCTATCCCGTGTTTGTCCACACACCCACGCCGCCCCGCCGCCGTTTTTAAGGAATATTAGTCCCCATGGTGATATTTTCACTATGGCGCTTCGTCAGAGATGCTCTTCTTAGTGATGATGTTAGAGTCAAAGAGCAATTGGAGTGTTTAAACAAAACCCTTGAGGAGATTCAGGAAGTAGAATCTGTAAGTTCTATTAAGAGTTTTGAGGAACAGGAAGTTTTAGGAACAGGTAGTATTAGTAAGAATATAGAAGAAGAAATTTTAGAAAAGGAGATCGCACTGATAAAAAGAAGTTAGAGAAAGAGGAAAGAAAGGAAGTGAACGGAGATGTCTCCATGAGACCTCCTCCGCAAAATCCTGGTACTACTGCTTCTACCCCTATAGACTTAGAGGCAGAAATCTGAGAGATCTGGGAGAGGTTAAATAAGCTAAGTAGAGAGAAGCAAATTGAGAAACAGATATATCCTGTTGTGGAAAAAAAATTGATCAGCAGGGACAGAGGGCCAGGCAGCATAACCCCCTGGACTTTAAGGACATTAAGCAGTTAAAAGAAGCAGTTGTGGACTATGGAGCTCACGCTCCTTTCACTGTAGCTTTGTTGGAATCCTTTGCAGAACTCAACCTTATACCCAATGATTGGATGCAGATTTGCGGGGCTTGTCTTACAGGTGGAGATTATTTGTTATGGAGAGGTGAGATGCAGGAGAATTACAAAAAGACTGCAGTCAAAAATGCTGAAGCAGGCTTCCCCCAGAATAACCTTGACAAGTTAACTGGTGAAGGACTATATGCTGGCTTAGAAGCAC
This sequence comes from Alexandromys fortis, assembly GCF_014885135.2. Classification (NCBI taxonomy): domain Eukaryota; kingdom Metazoa; phylum Chordata; class Mammalia; order Rodentia; family Cricetidae; genus Alexandromys; species Alexandromys fortis. The sequence goes on from NW_026068216.1 coordinate 677,825, forward strand.
AGATTGCTTATGATCCTGCAATTTATACTCAGATAGCTGCAGCAGCCATTAAGGCTTGGAAAACTTACCTAACAAAGGATCACGAGAACAGCTTTCTAAGATCCTTCAAGGATCTTCAGAACCTTATTCTGAGTTTATTGACCACCTTCTACAGGTGGGAAGTCACATTTTTGGGGATGTGGATTCAGCCACGCCAGTCATTAAGCATCTGGCCTTTGAAAATGCAAATAAGTTCTGCCAGGAAGTTTTACGCCCCCATAGAGATGGAGATTTGAATGACTATCAGATTATGCAGAGACATTGATGGCACTCACATAATGGGCCAGGTAATTGTTTCTGCGCTCAAGGAAGGCCAAAATGGAGCTAGACCTAAAAATTGTTTTCAATGTGGAAGGTCAGGGCACCTCAAAAGAAACTGCCCTGCTGGTAAAGGAGCTGTCAATCAGCCTAGATGTCAAAAGGGAGCACATTGGGCCAACGACTCCCCAGGTCAAAAAACGGGGGGTAGGGGCCTGCCCCGGGCCCCCAAAACTCAAGTGTACGGGGCCATGAGCGGAGCAGCGGCTCCCATCAGATTCATTCCTCAGAGAAATGCTTCACTGTCAACGACCTTGTACAAGGCACCTCAGGAAGTGCAGGACTAGATCTCTGTACCTCCGCCCGAGCAGTATTAACCCCACAAATGGGTGTGTAGGCCTTGGGGACTGGAGTATTTGGACCTATCCCAGAAGGTTCAGTAGGTATAGTTTTGGGTAGAAGTAGTTCTGCGCTCAAAGGAATCAAAAATTTACCAGGAATTATAGACTGTGATTATACTGGAGAAATTAAAATTATGATTGAAGCTGGTATGGGAGTCCTTGTCATCCCTCAAGGAGCGAGAATAGCTCAATTAGTGCTTTTACCCATGTTTTGGTCTACTAATCCTTTCTTTAAACAAGAGCGAGGGGACAAGGGATTTGGCTCCACAGACTCCCCTGGAGCTTTTTGGGTTTCTAGCCTAGAGAATCGCCACACACTTAATTTAACAATCAATGCGAAAAGGTTTCAAGGCCTTCCTGATACAGGGGCTGATTCTTCAGTGATTGCTAAAAAGCACTGGCCTGCAGCATGTCCTCTACAACTAGCCTCTACGACCTTGCAGGGAGTGGGCAAGGCCAGTTCTCCAGAATGCAGTACTCAATATTTAAATTGGGAGGACGAAGAAGGCCATAAGGGCATTTTTAAACCATCTGTCCTGGAACACCTTCCTCTTAATTTGTGGGGAAGAGATGTTTTGCAAGCCATGGGAGCGGTTCTGACCACTGAACCTGTGCAACGTATGCTATCGAAGCAGGGCTTTGTCCCTGGTCAGGGCTTAGGCAAAAATCTGCAGGGAGATGTACAGATTTTAGAAGACAAGAAATTGATACAACAGTCTCCTGGACAGCGTGCAGGGTTAGGAAATTTTTCCTAGGGACCATTGCAGAGCGACCAGAAAGTATTCCTATAAAATGGAAAACAAATACCTGTTTGGATAGACCAATGGCCCCTGAGTAAAGAGAAATTACAGGCTGCTCGAACTCTAGTTCAGGAACAGCTAGAAGCAGGGCACATAGTGCCATCCCCTTCTCCCTGGAATACCCCTATCTTTGTTATTAAGAAAAAGTCTGGTAAATGGAGGTTGCTACAAGATCTTAGAGCAGTAAATGATTGCATGGAAATTATGGGGACAACTCAACCTGGGTTGCCTCAGCCTGTGGGTATTCCTGCAGGATATCATCTTTTAGTTAGTGACCTGAAGGATTGTTTTTTCACCATTCCCTTGCATCCTAAAGACTGATAAATTTGCTTTCAGTGTACCGTCTGTAAATTTCAAAGAGCCATACAATCGCTACCAATGGGTGACATTGCCCCAGAGTATGGCCAATAGTTCTGTAATTTGCCAAATGTTTGTGTCACGGGTTATTGCCCCAATAAGGCATAAATATTCTCAATTGTATATAAGTCATTATTTAGATGACATCCTATTAGCTGGACGGGACCCAGAAAAATTCCTAGAGGCTTATGCTGACTTGCAAGAATGCCTAGCACATGCTGGGTTAGTTATTGCTTCTGAAAAAGTACAACAACAGTTTCCATATCAATACTTAGGGCATCAGCTGTTGCAGACAGGAGTAAAACCACAGAAAGTTACTCTTCGCCTAGATAAACTACAAACTTTGAATGATTTTCAAAAGTTGCTTGGAGACCTAAATTGGGTCCGGCCCAGTCTGGGAATTCCTACTGGAGACTTAAAACCACTATTTGACGTTCTACAGGGGAATCCAGATCCAACTTCCTTTCATGAGTTAACACCTCAAGCAAGGCAATGTATTACTTTAATTGAAGAAAAACTTGCCTCTGCTTATATTCATTATATTGACTATAGTCAGCCGCTGCTGTTGATAATTTTCCCCTCCAAGCATAGTCATACTGTAGTTTTTTGGCAGCAAGGACCCATCCTATGGGTACATGAACGTGTGTCACCTGTAAAAATTGTTGTCTCATATCCGTCAGCTGTGCTGCGTATTATTCAGAAAGGGTATAAGCTTAGTTTGCAAACTTTTGGAATGTTACCTGATAAGGTTATTACACCATCTACCCAGGCAGAGATAACTTGGTTGCAAAATTTTACTTTGGTTTTAATTTTCTTGTTGCTGTTAATCTGTGAAATACTTTTGGTTTATTGGATACAATGTCTTTGCAGGTGGGTTTTGCTGATGTGAGGTTATCTGTTGCTTGAGTTTTTGTGTGTGAAGTTTGCTTTCTTGGTTTGGGGTTTTCCTTGTAGTACTTTCTATAAGGCTGGGTTTGTGGCTATATGTTGATTAAAGCTGGTTTTGTCATGGAATATCTTGTTTCCTCCATCGATGGTGATTGAAAGGTTTGCTGGGTATAGATAGATATCTGTGCTTGCATCTGCGGTATTTTAGTGTCTGCAGCACATCTGCCCAGGACCCTCTTTCTGTCTTGGTTTCCACTGAGAAGTCGGGTGTAATTCTGATACATTTACCTATATATGTTACTTGACATTTTTCCTTTGCAGCTCTTAATATTCTTTCTTTATTCCGTATGTTTTGTGTTTTATTTATTATATGGCAAGGGGATTTTTTTTATCCATTCTTATTTAACTTTTCTGTGTACCTTCATAGGGATATCTTCCTTCTTTAAGTTGGTAAAGTTTTCATTTCTATAATTTTCTTGAATATGTTTTATGTGCCTTTTGTCCCTATTATTCTTAGGTTTGGTCTTTTGATATCCTGGATGTTTTTTCTTAAGAATTTGTTAGATTTAATGTTTTCTTTGGCTGATGAATTTATTTTATCAAGCTATCTTCAACCCCTGAGATTCTCTCTTCCATCTTTTCTATTCTGTTGGTTATAGTTTCCTTTGTAGTTTCTATTCATTTACCCAGATTTTCCACGTCCAGAGTTTCCTTGGTTTGTGTATTGCCTCTATTTCAGTCTGTAAGTCTTGAACCATTTTCTTCAACTTTCTTCAAAATCCAGTTTGATTGTTTTTCCTTTGTTTTCTTGAGTTTCTTTGGGTGATTTATTAATTTCTTCCAATTTTCTGTTGTTTTTTTTCTCCCTTTTTAAAGGGAGTTTTTCATTTCATTTTAAAGGTCTCTATCCTTTTCATGAAGTTACGTTTCAAATCCTTTTCTTCTGCTTTTACTTGGTTATAATGATCAAATCTGCCTGATCTGTGATCACCGGGTTTTGATGTTACCATATTGATTATTAGGTTATTGGATAAATTTTTGCATTGGAGCCTACCCATCTCTTCCTTCAACTGATGCTGACAGTGTCTTTGCATCTTGGTCCAATTTTTTTTTTTTTGGATTTTCGAGATAGGTTTTCTCCGAAGCTTTTGGTTCCTGTAGTAGCTCTTGTAGACCAGGCTGGTCTTGAACTCACAGCCATCCCCCTGCCTCTGCCTCCCTAGTGTGGCGGGATACACTTGTAATCCCAGTGCCTGTGAGGCGGGGACGGACAGATCTCTCATTTGGAAGTGTGGTATCAGACACCTTTAATCTCTGCACACAGGGGGCAGATCTCTTTGAGTTCAAGGACAGCCTGGCCTACAGAGTTATTCCAGGATGAAGATATACATAGAACCTGTCTCAAAAAGTAAAAAAGTAAGAATAAAAGAAATAGATTTTAATTAAAGCCACATAAAGATGGAAAATACAGAGAATATTGATACTGTGCTATGCTCTCTCTGAATTGTTTTAATACTGGCCCTTCATATTACAAAACAGCATAACAAATAATGTGGTTTCTGTGTGATTGTTTCAGGTCTGAGCATCTGGGAACAAACAAGAATCCACCCATCCATTCCTTAGAGAAGGTAAGGCACATTGCTTTGTGGAAGGTCCAAGGCCCTCTCTACTATATCTAGGCTGAGCAAGGTATCCATCCAAAGAGAATAGTTTCCCAAAAAAGCCAGCACAAGCAGTAGAGATAAATTCTGGTGCCACACCCAGTGGCTCATCAGTCTTCCCCAGCCATACCACTGCAACATTCCAAGGGAATAATTTGGACCTATGCTGGTTCCTTCCCAGTATGACTGTTTTTTGGTGAGCTCCCATTAGCTCTGTTAAACTGTTTCAGTCGGTGAACCCATCATAGTCTTGACCTCTTTGCTCATATTCTCATTTGTTCCACTCTTCAATTGTAGTTTGAAAGATCAGTCCAGAGCTTTTCATGTGTGTCTGCCTCTGCTTCCAGCAGTTGCTGTATGAATGTTCTTTGATATTTAAGTTATTTATCAGTCTGACTACAAGACAAGGCCAGCTCAGGTCCCCACTCCTCTATTGCTTAGGGTCTTATCTGGCATCATCCCTATGGATTCCTAGGAATTTACTAGAGTCAGGTTTCTTGGTAACCCCATAATGGCTCCCTCAATCAAGATATCTCCTTGCTCTCATCTCTGACATTCCTCTCATTGTCCTATGGACTCCTATAGTGTTTGTTCCCTGAATGCCTAGTCACTGGCAGAGGAAGAGCCATTGTTAAACGTGTGGTGGAGAGGGCCTTTTCTCTTTGATGACGTGATTGGACCAAACTCACTTTGTTGTGCTGTCTTTGGGATGCATTTAAAGCGACTGTTTACAAAAACTTTTACCTGATTTTTTGAGTCTGACTATAT
>NW_026068216.1:683398-684739 GCF_014885135.2 Alexandromys fortis
TTTTTTTAGGATTATAAATACATTATTTCCACTGTCTCTTTCCTGCCTCTAATCCCTCCCATTGTATTCTAATTCATGGCTCTTTGTTTAACTATTACTGTTTGAATGTGACCTGTCTTTGGTTGCAGAACCTCCCAGTTATGACATAAAAGGGTTGGCTATAGTGGACATTGAGTTTGTAATTGAATACGTACACATAGGACCTACCTGGTTTTTTTGAGGAAGTACAGAAAGTGCTCTGGGAGAATAGAAGATTTTTACTAAGCTACAAATTTCTGAGATTATGATCTTGTCTGATCATAGTTTGGAAGGACAAACCTGAAAGATTTTTGCCTTCTGAGACATTTGATCTCTGCTCACCCAGTAGGGAAATTGCTATTGTCTTGAAGCACAGCTGGGTCGTCCTAGATAATGAGGGACTTTGGTTGGCAATCAGGAGCACCATTATGAGGTAGTTTACAGGTTCTTCCAGAATTCTCTTGATTTGCTCTAAGGAGGTCCACAAGTCATGCCATGGTGAATGTGGGAGCCACTGCCTCAGGCCAGGAAGAGCATGTTGCCTGAGTTGTCTTGGACAGCGATGAACCATGAGCCATATAGGTTCTGTTGTTTGTGGTGACTTGGGTAGTGTCCCTTGGCCTTGATTGTTGAGTGTGGGGGAGGCTCTGCCATCCTGGTATGGGAGACTATGAACTTGTAATCTTGTTGCCTCGTGCTATGTCACTGAGAATTTTTTAAACACCTAATCCTGACTCTGCTTCCCAGTACTTGGTAGATAGTCCTACAACTTCTTCAGGACTGGGCTTTGACTGGTTAGTAAAAAGGAAAAATAAATCAGCTAATTAGTGACCTTCTGTCTCTCGGACTTTTCCTGTGTGATTGTAGATAAAGATGGATCTGTGCAAGAAATGAGTGCATAGACAAAGCTTGAAGCTGGTTGATTCACAGTGTAGCAAGGGAACTTTCCTATCCTACTTCAACAGTAGCTGAGATTAGCAATGTGGAACTAGGTAATCATTTTTAGATGCTCCATCAATGTCCTGATGGTCATTTCTTGGTGTCTACAGACCATGCAATCAAGAATCTCTACTGATCTTATTATGAAACCAAATTGCTATAGTTACATTATTTCAACCTATTTAGATCAGAGTGAAATGATGTGAGCCTGCCAAACAGAACTTTTATTTAACTGGTTTAAGAATATATACCCTAAAATATAAGGTTTGAGAAATCTTTGATGTGCTCTAATACAAATCCCTAGGTTCTGGAGTCCATGGCCATAAATCTTGTTCCACCTTTTTAAAATAGTTTCTTGAGATTATAACTATCATATCCACATTC
>NW_026068217.1:0-6401 GCF_014885135.2 Alexandromys fortis
AAATGAACAACTTAAGTAGACTTATAACCCCTAAGGAAATAGAAGCAGTTGTCAAAAGTCTCAAAAAGGGGAGGGGGGCTGGGGGCCAGATGGCTTCAGTGCAGAATTCTACCAGAATTTCAAAGAGGAACTAATACCAATACTCCTCAAATTGTTCCACATAATAGAAACTGAAAAAACATTGCCAAATTCTTTTTCTAATGCTACAGTTACCCTAACACACAAACCACACAAAAACACAGCTAAGAACGAAACTACAGACCAATCTTTCTCATGAACATTGATGTTCAAAAAAAATACTGGAAAACCAAATCCAAGAACACATCAGAAAGACCACCCACCATGACCAAGTAGGCTTCATCCCAGAGATGCAGAGATGATTCAACATATGAAAATCTGTTAATGTTGGGGCTGGAGAGATGGCTCGGTGGTTAAGAGCATTGCCTGCTCTTCCAGAGGTCCTGAGTTCAATTCCGGGCAACCACATGGTGGCTCACAACCATCTGTAATGAGATCTGGTGCCCTCTTCTGGCCTGTAGACATACACACAGACAGAATATTGTATACACAATAAATAAATAAATATTTAAAATCTGTTAATGCAATCCACCATATAAACAAACTGAATGAGAGTAAGACGATCAACTTCATTTACTGGCTAGGTTTCTTATAGGACTAGTTCTTGAAAAGGCCTTACTGGGGGTGCTGTGAATTTTCCTGAATGATCAGAATGGGTTAGATGAGATGATGTTACTGATTTAACTAACATTACAGGAATGATATATTCAATTAAAGTCTGCCTTCAGCAAACTGAAACTCATAGTTTCATGGAAAGGAATACTATTCAGGCCAGAATGGAGCTGCCTTCAAGACAAGATGGCTGTGCTTCTGTTCTCTCAATTCAGGAACTATGCTTGTGAGGATGTCTCTAATGATACTTCCTGTTAGAGAGGGGCGACAGTCCTAGGAATGAAGGGTCTAGAGAAAGAGGACAACTTTAAGGCCTTCTTGTGACTTGACTGTGCTAAAAAAACTGAGGTGATCCTGTCAGCCAAAATCTTCTGGAAAAGGTTAACAGATCATGGAAGGAAGAGCAATCCCACAATGATCATGATAAGCAGGAGCAACCAAAGGAGCAGCCAAAGGAGCAATTAAGTATGTGAAAGGGTTAATTGTGAGATGGAGGACCGCTGAAGAACAATGGCTCTGTTCTTTAATAATTTTAATTTAATTTTATTTTAATTTAATTTTATAAAGATGCCTGGTAGCGACAAAGGTCAGAATAGAAAGCTTCAGATACCTAGGAACACAGTTACAGATGATTGTGAGCCATACTGAGGATGCTGGAAACTGAACCCAGGACCACTGTAAGAACAACTAGTGTTCTTAATCGTCAAGCCATTTTTTTCAGGCCACTAGCCTGTAAACCTTGTTCTCCATCTCTACCCAACTTACTGGTAAACAAATAGCGCTATTTATTCAAAAGTGCACACATAGCCCCCATAGGTGACCTCTAAAATACAGGGAGGGTCCAGAAGTTCTGCATGACAAAAACAGCTAGGTATTAACTGATCTTAGATTGTGAAGAGCCAATGTTTAACATTGCTGATGTTCTCTCTAACACTTGTGTATAAAGACAGGTTAACTGGTGAAAGGTTTCTCATAGGATAGGGGTCCTCGTATCTAACTCCATCATGATTCCCAAGGTTGTTTAGAGACCCTGATGGAGGCTGAGACCTGGATAGCTACATCAGAGTAGAGAAATGACATGGCGGGGGACAGAAAAAGGAAAGAGTACTTTTTCCTATCCAAATTAAGAGGAGACACATGTGGGTAAAGAAGGCACAATTTCAGAAGAGGCCTATGGTGCAAGCCAGGCATAGGAAGGGTCAAATCAGGACATCTGGAAGAGCTCTCCTGAGTGTCCACATTTAGTCTTCATATTCAGTGTGTCAGAGGGAGAAGGAGGCTCCAAAGACTGTGGCTGTGACAGGATAGATACGGAGGAGTTATTTCAAGCAGCTCTGTTAGAAAATGCATAAAGGCCGGATGATTATAGCCCATGCCTTTAACCTCAACACTCAGGGAGGCAGAGGCAGGTGCATTTCTATGAGTTTGAGGCCAGCCTCATCTGCAGGGTGACTTTCAGGACAGTAGAGATACACAGAGAAATCCTGACTCAAAGAACCAATAAGATAGATAGATAGATAGATAGATAGATAGATAGATAGATAGATAGATAGATAGATAGATGCTTGCATGCATACATAGACAGACAGATAGACAGATAGACAGACAGAAGATAGCAATCATTGGTTATTAATATCCCTTAGTATAAATGGACTCAACTCAACTGTGGAAATTCCAAAGCCCTCCCTACTACATCTAGGTTGAGCAAGGTTTACATCCAAATAGAATAGAATATCATGAAGCCGGTATAAGCAGTAGAGACACATCCCAGTGTCGCTATCAGTGGCCCCTCAATCTGCCTCCCATCCATAACTCCAGTTCCATGGAATCCAATTCCCTGTCAGACCTCTGTGAGCACCAAGAACACACATTGGTACCCATACATATACACATGCAAAACACAGGCTCCTGGTTTCCATAATGGTGTGCTGCCAACATTGTCATATCAGTTCATTGCTACACATTATATTTTCTTAAATGATTTGTTATAAAAAGTATTCAAGCTGAAAACTACAGTAAGTGTTTGGATTCTTACTGTAGCACTGAGCCTTTCTTAGGGTGGGCTTTTAAGCACAAAAACCATGTAGTGGGTTGACATACTTCAGTTAACAAGAACTATTAGCTAGAAGTAGAACTATAGAAGCCAAAAAACAAAGTTAGTACATTTAAAGACTTTCCCTTTCCTGATTATGGACTTCAGAGTCAGTTGTTCTAAGGTCTGGGGCATGTTAAAATCAGAACAGTTAAGTGTTATCAAACTAACCATGAGTCCAAGTTGGCAGGTCCCAAAACCTCGGGTTTGAGGATTATTTTTCCCTCTCTCAGTTGTGATGTTTGGTTGATTCAATCTTTCCACACCAGTGATGAGTTCAATCACTATTGGTATTTATTTAATTTAAATGAATGGATGTTTTGCTCGCATGTGTGCCTGTGTGAGGATGTCAGATCCCCTGAAACTGGAATAACAGATACTTGTGAGCTGCCATGTAGGTGCTGGAAATTGAACCTTGTTATTCTGGAAGAGCAGCCCATGCTCTTAATTGTTGAGCCATCTCTCTAGCCCCCAAGTTCAATCACTAATATGAAATCATTCTTCTCCAGTGAAATGCTAACTGAAACACATTCAAATTAAATTAATTCTGCCTACATGACAATAATGCTTTCTCCTTTTCTTGACTAATGTCCCTATATGTTGAATCCCCATTTTCTTAAAATGTAGAGACTAACAACATGAAACGAATAGTGTGCTCCTTCTGACCTCACACTGTTGTTGCACCCCTAAAATGTAGAGACTAACAACATGAAATTAAGAGTGTTCTCCTTCTGACCTCACACAGTTGTTGCACCCCTAGAATAAAATTCCTTATCCTTATAAAAAAGTTTCTAAATGTAAAATATACTGCATGAACACAATGCAGATTATTCTGTAAGGAAAAACAGAATTTAAATTAATAAAAATATGAATAGAAAATACAATCATGAATTTTTAATTGATAACTTCATCAAGGTTTTGCTACAATAATGATGCCTGATAGCATAACAAAAGTAATTTTGATAATAAGTATTGTTCTGTTGGGTGTGATAATGTACACCTTTAATGCCAGCACAAGGCTAGTCTGATCTTCATAGCAAATTTCAAGTCAGCCACAGCTACAAAGGGACAGCATCTCTCAAAATACAAAAGTACCTTTTTAAATATGGTTACCTATTTCTCATATTAGGTCTACATGTGCTTGTAACAACTGGTGTAGGAGTTCCTTCTGTTTGTGTGTTGCTTTCATTGGATAATGAATAAAGAAACTGCCTTGGCCTAGTTGATAGGGTGGAATTTAGGTAGGTGGAGAAGACAGAACTGAATTCTGGGAGAAAGAAAGCAGAGAGGGAGAACCACCATGAAGCCACCAGGTCAGACATGCTAAATCTTTCCCAGTAAGCCACGACCTCGTGGTGATATACAGATTAATAGAAATGGGTTAAATCAAGATGTGAGAGTTAGCCAATAAGAGGCTAGAGCTAATAGACCAATCAGTAATTTAATTAATACAGTTTCTGGGTGGTTATTTTGGGTGTAAGCTAGTTGGGCAGCCAGGACAAACAAAGGACCACCCTCCTTGTGCAACAAACGATTGTGTGGTTTGAGTCATTTTGATATATTCAGCATCATTTAAAAAAAATAGAACGTTCTAAAATGCAATTTTCCTTTTCCAGCCCGTAAATTACATCCACTGAATAGCAACAGTTGTGAGATCAAATGGGATTCCTTGGAGCCAATTAATGGTGATCCCATTGTTTACTTTCTTCAAGTCTTCACTGGAAAGAAAGCTGAACAGGTATATTCTTTCACATTTAGTCTTTAATATTCTGCCAGGCACGATAGCACCTCATGTTAGCCTCAGCACTTGACAGGTAAACACAGGAGTATGTAGGTACTCTTTGGCTACATAGCAAGTCTGAGGGTATCCTGGGATCTATGAGGTCTTGTATTTTTGGGAAAAAAAAAGTATGCTGGGGGGATGGGCACACATCTTTAATCCCAGCACTTGGGAGACAGAGGCAGGCAGATCTCTGAGTTCTAGGTCAGCTTGGTCTACAGATTGAGTTCCAAGACTACACAGAGAAACCCTATCTCAAAAAAAATATTGTAGTTCTATGTCCAGATGAGGTTAGAGCTTTTAGAGGGTAGTATGTTATGTTTAAGGGTGTTTAAAGTAACTAAATTTTACCCCAAAGTTTAATGTCATCTGTAATATTTATATACATAATCTAGCTTATTCATTTAATTAGATCATCAACATTGAATTGTTTAGTCTAATTTCTTGATTCTACTGACCACAATCCATGATTCAAGTCCATACATGACATAATTAGATGCACAATCCCCCCTGGGTTCAATTCCCAACACAAAAATTAATAGTTATCTTTACTCTCAGGCAAGGACTTAGTTGTCCCGTTTGTTTTGTTGAGATAGGGTTCTGTGTATACATGACATAATTAAACCTAAACAGTTGTAGGATATTCTTATGCTTTATTGAACATAATCATTTAATAAATACTGAATACCCTCAGAACATTAGAAACAGAGTAAGTTTTTACTTTTATTGTGAACATGTTCATAAAAGTAAGGAACTTTACTTTTCCTTGTTTAAAAAAAACACTATGCAATATAGTTTCAATTGGAAAAGCTGCAATTTTTATTTGATCTCTTTTCCTTTAGATTTACAAATGACTAAATTAATACCTTTTCTTTTTCCAACTATCTTGAAAATTTAAAATATTGCTTCAAGGTCTGCGCTGGACACCAATATGAAAATTCTGATGGCGTGCAAGAGCTTTGGGGGTCATATAGCTCCAGCTCACTTTTATCAACTTATAAGCTTCAGTCGAGGTGCAGCAAAGGCAATGGAGGGAAAAGAAGAAGCAAGCATAATAAGGAGATAGAAATGAGTGACGGTACCTTTGTTCTATCCCTTCTGACTGGATTTGTACTTATTGCCATTTTGTGTGTTGTTTAAATTCAGTACTTCCTGATCAACTAGTCTGTTCTTTTAGGAATTAGTAAAGCACACTACATCAAATTTAGAAGACCTTAGATACATCCTAAAATTAAAGCTTATTGGTAGAAGCTAGTAACAGATTCAAAAAAACTGCTCACAATAAGAACTTTTAATGTGGCAGTAAAAGAGAATTTTTAGGAAAATAAACATACCTTGAATTCCATCATTTTGTCAATAAATTTTACATTGTTGTGCAAAAATAAAAACTTTTGTTGAACCATTTCCGCCTTATATTTTCAAGTCAATCCTTTCCAAAAATTTTGAGATTATGAGATAACAGCAGTGCTCTAGAATTCCATTTGGAAAAAAATGATAAAAATCACTTCTACATGTACAGTTAATATCAATATGAAGAAATAAAAAGTACCTACCAAACTTTGTTCAAAAAATGTATTCAGCAATTGGTTTCTACCCTGATAGTTTGAGTACTAGCTGGAGTTCTCTAAAGAACAGAACTGATAGAGTGAACACATATACTAATGAAGGATGCATTCATTAGATTGCCTGACAGTATACACTGCCTCTGAATAGTCCAACAATGGCCGTCTCATGATAGAAAGGCCAAGAATCCCTAGTTGTTTCACTCACAAGCCTGGATGTCTTTGCAGTCCCAGTCTGGTGCTGGAGCCCAGATGATTCCTAAAGCTGCTGCTTTTT
>NW_026068217.1:9190-15541 GCF_014885135.2 Alexandromys fortis
GTCAAAAGTCTCAAAAAGGGGAGGGGGGCTGGGGGCCAGATGGCTTCAGTGCAGAATTCTACCAGAATTTCAAAGAGGAACTAATACCAATACTCCTCAAATTGTTCCACATAATAGAAACTGAAAAAACATTGCCAAATTCTTTTTCTAATGCTACAGTTACCCTAACACACAAACCACACAAAAACACAGCTAAGAACGAAACTACAGACCAATCTTTCTCATGAACATTGATGTTCAAAAAAAATACTGGAAAACCAAATCCAAGAACACATCAGAAAGACCACCCACCATGACCAAGTAGGCTTCATCCCAGAGATGCAGAGATGATTCAACATATGAAAATCTGTTAATGTTGGGGCTGGAGAGATGGCTCGGTGGTTAAGAGCATTGCCTGCTCTTCCAGAGGTCCTGAGTTCAATTCCGGGCAACCACATGGTGGCTCACAACCATCTGTAATGAGATCTGGTGCCCTCTTCTGGCCTGTAGACATACACACAGACAGAATATTGTATACACAATAAATAAATAAATATTTAAAATCTGTTAATGCAATCCACCATATAAACAAACTGAATGAGAGTAAGACGATCAACTTCATTTACTGGCTAGGTTTCTTATAGGACTAGTTCTTGAAAAGGCCTTACTGGGGGTGCTGTGAATTTTCCTGAATGATCAGAATGGGTTAGATGAGATGATGTTACTGATTTAACTAACATTACAGGAATGATATATTCAATTAAAGTCTGCCTTCAGCAAACTGAAACTCATAGTTTCATGGAAAGGAATACTATTCAGGCCAGAATGGAGCTGCCTTCAAGACAAGATGGCTGTGCTTCTGTTCTCTCAATTCAGGAACTATGCTTGTGAGGATGTCTCTAATGATACTTCCTGTTAGAGAGGGGCGACAGTCCTAGGAATGAAGGGTCTAGAGAAAGAGGACAACTTTAAGGCCTTCTTGTGACTTGACTGTGCTAAAAAAACTGAGGTGATCCTGTCAGCCAAAATCTTCTGGAAAAGGTTAACAGATCATGGAAGGAAGAGCAATCCCACAATGATCATGATAAGCAGGAGCAACCAAAGGAGCAGCCAAAGGAGCAATTAAGTATGTGAAAGGGTTAATTGTGAGATGGAGGACCGCTGAAGAACAATGGCTCTGTTCTTTAATAATTTTAATTTAATTTTATTTTAATTTAATTTTATAAAGATGCCTGGTAGCGACAAAGGTCAGAATAGAAAGCTTCAGATACCTAGGAACACAGTTACAGATGATTGTGAGCCATACTGAGGATGCTGGAAACTGAACCCAGGACCACTGTAAGAACAACTAGTGTTCTTAATCGTCAAGCCATTTTTTTCAGGCCACTAGCCTGTAAACCTTGTTCTCCATCTCTACCCAACTTACTGGTAAACAAATAGCGCTATTTATTCAAAAGTGCACACATAGCCCCCATAGGTGACCTCTAAAATACAGGGAGGGTCCAGAAGTTCTGCATGACAAAAACAGCTAGGTATTAACTGATCTTAGATTGTGAAGAGCCAATGTTTAACATTGCTGATGTTCTCTCTAACACTTGTGTATAAAGACAGGTTAACTGGTGAAAGGTTTCTCATAGGATAGGGGTCCTCGTATCTAACTCCATCATGATTCCCAAGGTTGTTTAGAGACCCTGATGGAGGCTGAGACCTGGATAGCTACATCAGAGTAGAGAAATGACATGGCGGGGGACAGAAAAAGGAAAGAGTACTTTTTCCTATCCAAATTAAGAGGAGACACATGTGGGTAAAGAAGGCACAATTTCAGAAGAGGCCTATGGTGCAAGCCAGGCATAGGAAGGGTCAAATCAGGACATCTGGAAGAGCTCTCCTGAGTGTCCACATTTAGTCTTCATATTCAGTGTGTCAGAGGGAGAAGGAGGCTCCAAAGACTGTGGCTGTGACAGGATAGATACGGAGGAGTTATTTCAAGCAGCTCTGTTAGAAAATGCATAAAGGCCGGATGATTATAGCCCATGCCTTTAACCTCAACACTCAGGGAGGCAGAGGCAGGTGCATTTCTATGAGTTTGAGGCCAGCCTCATCTGCAGGGTGACTTTCAGGACAGTAGAGATACACAGAGAAATCCTGACTCAAAGAACCAATAAGATAGATAGATAGATAGATAGATAGATAGATAGATAGATAGATAGATAGATAGATAGATGCTTGCATGCATACATAGACAGACAGATAGACAGATAGACAGACAGAAGATAGCAATCATTGGTTATTAATATCCCTTAGTATAAATGGACTCAACTCAACTGTGGAAATTCCAAAGCCCTCCCTACTACATCTAGGTTGAGCAAGGTTTACATCCAAATAGAATAGAATATCATGAAGCCGGTATAAGCAGTAGAGACACATCCCAGTGTCGCTATCAGTGGCCCCTCAATCTGCCTCCCATCCATAACTCCAGTTCCATGGAATCCAATTCCCTGTCAGACCTCTGTGAGCACCAAGAACACACATTGGTACCCATACATATACACATGCAAAACACAGGCTCCTGGTTTCCATAATGGTGTGCTGCCAACATTGTCATATCAGTTCATTGCTACACATTATATTTTCTTAAATGATTTGTTATAAAAAGTATTCAAGCTGAAAACTACAGTAAGTGTTTGGATTCTTACTGTAGCACTGAGCCTTTCTTAGGGTGGGCTTTTAAGCACAAAAACCATGTAGTGGGTTGACATACTTCAGTTAACAAGAACTATTAGCTAGAAGTAGAACTATAGAAGCCAAAAAACAAAGTTAGTACATTTAAAGACTTTCCCTTTCCTGATTATGGACTTCAGAGTCAGTTGTTCTAAGGTCTGGGGCATGTTAAAATCAGAACAGTTAAGTGTTATCAAACTAACCATGAGTCCAAGTTGGCAGGTCCCAAAACCTCGGGTTTGAGGATTATTTTTCCCTCTCTCAGTTGTGATGTTTGGTTGATTCAATCTTTCCACACCAGTGATGAGTTCAATCACTATTGGTATTTATTTAATTTAAATGAATGGATGTTTTGCTCGCATGTGTGCCTGTGTGAGGATGTCAGATCCCCTGAAACTGGAATAACAGATACTTGTGAGCTGCCATGTAGGTGCTGGAAATTGAACCTTGTTATTCTGGAAGAGCAGCCCATGCTCTTAATTGTTGAGCCATCTCTCTAGCCCCCAAGTTCAATCACTAATATGAAATCATTCTTCTCCAGTGAAATGCTAACTGAAACACATTCAAATTAAATTAATTCTGCCTACATGACAATAATGCTTTCTCCTTTTCTTGACTAATGTCCCTATATGTTGAATCCCCATTTTCTTAAAATGTAGAGACTAACAACATGAAACGAATAGTGTGCTCCTTCTGACCTCACACTGTTGTTGCACCCCTAAAATGTAGAGACTAACAACATGAAATTAAGAGTGTTCTCCTTCTGACCTCACACAGTTGTTGCACCCCTAGAATAAAATTCCTTATCCTTATAAAAAAGTTTCTAAATGTAAAATATACTGCATGAACACAATGCAGATTATTCTGTAAGGAAAAACAGAATTTAAATTAATAAAAATATGAATAGAAAATACAATCATG
Source organism: Alexandromys fortis (assembly GCF_014885135.2). Classification (NCBI taxonomy): domain Eukaryota; kingdom Metazoa; phylum Chordata; class Mammalia; order Rodentia; family Cricetidae; genus Alexandromys; species Alexandromys fortis. Next base: position 12,812 of record NW_026068217.1, read on the forward strand.
AATTTTTAATTGATAACTTCATCAAGGTTTTGCTACAATAATGATGCCTGATAGCATAACAAAAGTAATTTTGATAATAAGTATTGTTCTGTTGGGTGTGATAATGTACACCTTTAATGCCAGCACAAGGCTAGTCTGATCTTCATAGCAAATTTCAAGTCAGCCACAGCTACAAAGGGACAGCATCTCTCAAAATACAAAAGTACCTTTTTAAATATGGTTACCTATTTCTCATATTAGGTCTACATGTGCTTGTAACAACTGGTGTAGGAGTTCCTTCTGTTTGTGTGTTGCTTTCATTGGATAATGAATAAAGAAACTGCCTTGGCCTAGTTGATAGGGTGGAATTTAGGTAGGTGGAGAAGACAGAACTGAATTCTGGGAGAAAGAAAGCAGAGAGGGAGAACCACCATGAAGCCACCAGGTCAGACATGCTAAATCTTTCCCAGTAAGCCACGACCTCGTGGTGATATACAGATTAATAGAAATGGGTTAAATCAAGATGTGAGAGTTAGCCAATAAGAGGCTAGAGCTAATAGACCAATCAGTAATTTAATTAATACAGTTTCTGGGTGGTTATTTTGGGTGTAAGCTAGTTGGGCAGCCAGGACAAACAAAGGACCACCCTCCTTGTGCAACAAACGATTGTGTGGTTTGAGTCATTTTGATATATTCAGCATCATTTAAAAAAAATAGAACGTTCTAAAATGCAATTTTCCTTTTCCAGCCCGTAAATTACATCCACTGAATAGCAACAGTTGTGAGATCAAATGGGATTCCTTGGAGCCAATTAATGGTGATCCCATTGTTTACTTTCTTCAAGTCTTCACTGGAAAGAAAGCTGAACAGGTATATTCTTTCACATTTAGTCTTTAATATTCTGCCAGGCACGATAGCACCTCATGTTAGCCTCAGCACTTGACAGGTAAACACAGGAGTATGTAGGTACTCTTTGGCTACATAGCAAGTCTGAGGGTATCCTGGGATCTATGAGGTCTTGTATTTTTGGGAAAAAAAAAGTATGCTGGGGGGATGGGCACACATCTTTAATCCCAGCACTTGGGAGACAGAGGCAGGCAGATCTCTGAGTTCTAGGTCAGCTTGGTCTACAGATTGAGTTCCAAGACTACACAGAGAAACCCTATCTCAAAAAAAATATTGTAGTTCTATGTCCAGATGAGGTTAGAGCTTTTAGAGGGTAGTATGTTATGTTTAAGGGTGTTTAAAGTAACTAAATTTTACCCCAAAGTTTAATGTCATCTGTAATATTTATATACATAATCTAGCTTATTCATTTAATTAGATCATCAACATTGAATTGTTTAGTCTAATTTCTTGATTCTACTGACCACAATCCATGATTCAAGTCCATACATGACATAATTAGATGCACAATCCCCCCTGGGTTCAATTCCCAACACAAAAATTAATAGTTATCTTTACTCTCAGGCAAGGACTTAGTTGTCCCGTTTGTTTTGTTGAGATAGGGTTCTGTGTATACATGACATAATTAAACCTAAACAGTTGTAGGATATTCTTATGCTTTATTGAACATAATCATTTAATAAATACTGAATACCCTCAGAACATTAGAAACAGAGTAAGTTTTTACTTTTATTGTGAACATGTTCATAAAAGTAAGGAACTTTACTTTTCCTTGTTTAAAAAAAACACTATGCAATATAGTTTCAATTGGAAAAGCTGCAATTTTTATTTGATCTCTTTTCCTTTAGATTTACAAATGACTAAATTAATACCTTTTCTTTTTCCAACTATCTTGAAAATTTAAAATATTGCTTCAAGGTCTGCGCTGGACACCAATATGAAAATTCTGATGGCGTGCAAGAGCTTTGGGGGTCATATAGCTCCAGCTCACTTTTATCAACTTATAAGCTTCAGTCGAGGTGCAGCAAAGGCAATGGAGGGAAAAGAAGAAGCAAGCATAATAAGGAGATAGAAATGAGTGACGGTACCTTTGTTCTATCCCTTCTGACTGGATTTGTACTTATTGCCATTTTGTGTGTTGTTTAAATTCAGTACTTCCTGATCAACTAGTCTGTTCTTTTAGGAATTAGTAAAGCACACTACATCAAATTTAGAAGACCTTAGATACATCCTAAAATTAAAGCTTATTGGTAGAAGCTAGTAACAGATTCAAAAAAACTGCTCACAATAAGAACTTTTAATGTGGCAGTAAAAGAGAATTTTTAGGAAAATAAACATACCTTGAATTCCATCATTTTGTCAATAAATTTTACATTGTTGTGCAAAAATAAAAACTTTTGTTGAACCATTTCCGCCTTATATTTTCAAGTCAATCCTTTCCAAAAATTTTGAGATTATGAGATAACAGCAGTGCTCTAGAATTCCATTTGGAAAAAAATGATAAAAATCACTTCTACATGTACAGTTAATATCAATATGAAGAAATAAAAAGTACCTACCAAACTTTGTTCAAAAAATGTATTCAGCAATTGGTTTCTACCCTGATAGTTTGAGTACTAGCTGGAGTTCTCTAAAGAACAGAACTGATAGAGTGAACACATATACTAATGAAGGATGCATTCATTAGATTGCCTGACAGTATACACTGCCTCTGAATAGTCCAACAATGGCCGTCTCATGATAGAAAGGCCAAGAATCCCTAGTTGTTTCACTCACAAGCCTGGATGTCTTTGCAGTCCCAGTCTGGTGCTGGAGCCCAGATGATTCCTAAAGCTGCTGCTTTTT
>NW_026068217.1:19656-28332 GCF_014885135.2 Alexandromys fortis
GTTTTCTCCATTGATAGTGAACGATAGCTTGGCTGGGTATAGTAGTTTGGGTTTGCATCCATGGTCTCTTAGCTTCTGCAGTACCTCTATCCAGTATCTTCTGGCTTTCATGGTTTCCATAGAGAAGTCAGGTGTAAGTCTGATCGGTTTACCTTTATAAGTTACTTGGCCTTTTTCCTTTGCAGCTCTTAATATTCTTTCTTTAATCTGTATATTCTGTGTTTTGATTATTATATGGCGATGAGATGTTTTTCTTTGATCCAGTCTGTTTGGTGTTCTGTATGCTTCTTCAATATTCAAAGGAATATCTTTCTTTATGTTGGGAACATTTTCTTCCATAATTTTGTTAAAAATATTTTCTGGGCCTTTGAGCTGTGACTCTTCTCCTTCTTCTCTTCCTATTATTCTTATGTTTGGTCTTTTTATTGTGTCCCATATTTCCTGCATGTTTTGTGATAAGAATTTGTTGGCTTTGCTGTTTTCTTTGATCAGTGCATTTATTTTCTCTATGGTGTTCTCAGAATCTGAGATTCTTTCTTCTCTTTCTTGTGTTCTATTGATTATGCTTGTTTCTGTAGGCTCTGCTCGTTGACCTGGATTTTCCATATCCAGCTGGTGCTCAGTTTGTGTTTTCTTCCTTGCTTCCATTTCAGTTTTCAATTCTTGAATTGTTTCCATTACCTGTTTGTTCATTTTGTCTTGGTTTCCCAGGGTCTCATGTACGTATTTACTCAATTCTTCAAACTTTTGGTTATACTTCGCATCCATTTCTATAAGGTTGTTTTTTACATGTTGTTTAAGGGACTCTATTGCTTTCATAAAGTCAATTTTTTCCACTTCTTCTGTGTTAGGGTGTTCAAGTCCTTCTGTTGTAAGATCATTGGGTTCTGGTGTTTTCATGTTCTTTTTCGGATTATTGGGTGAATTCTTGCCTTGGCGCCTCCCCATTTCCTCCTATCAAAGCTATCTAACGGATCTTTTAGAACCAGGTCAGGTTTCCCTGTTGGCCAGGGGCTCCTCCTACAAAATGCTGTCGCTGTGTTTCCTGGCTCCTGCCAGGGGCCCAGTTCCCTCTCGCCCCTCAGAAGGGTCTTCAGGAACAGGACCCGGCTCCTTCCTTTCTAGGGATCTCGCCAACCAAAGGCCTACCTCTTTGCTTTAATTGTAGTGGGGTGATCTGCTCTCGGTGTTGTGCGCCGGTCCCCGCTGTCTGCCGCCTCCTGCACTGGTCTGCCGCTGTCTGCGGTGGTGCTCTGCTGCCCTGCCTGGGCCTGCGCTGCCCTGGTGCTCTGCCTCCCCCCCTGGGCCTGGGCTGGTGGTCTCCCGCCCCGCCTGGGCCTGCGCTGCCCCGGTCTCTGTAAGCTTTTTGTATCTTTATAGGTATGTCTTTCTTTAGGTTGGGAAAGTTTTCTTCTATGATTTTGTTAAAGATATTTTCTGTGGTTTTGAGTTGAACTTCTCCTTCTTCTATACCTATTATTCTTAGGTTTGGTCTTTTCCTGGTGTCCCATATTTTTTTGGATATTTTGGGTTACGCTTTTGTTAGATTTAATGTTTTCTTTGACTGACAAGTCTGTTTCCTCTATTGTATCTTCAATGCTTGAGATACTCCAATTTCTTGTAGTCTGCTGTTCACACTTGCGTTTGTGGTTCCTGATTGTTTTCTCATGATTTCTGTTTCTATAATTCCCTCCGCTTGTGTTTTCTTTATTGTTTCTAGTTCAGTTTTCAAATCTTGAATAGTTTCTTTCATATGTTTGATTTCTTTTTTTTGGTTTTCTTTTGTGGATTTGCTGATGTCTTCCTTTTTTTTTTTTTTTTTTTTTGTCTTTTCCTCCATTTCTTTCAAGGAATTTCTCATTTCCTCTTTAAGAGTTTCAAACATTCTCCTGAAGTTATTTTTTATGTAATTTTCTTCTGCTTCATCTGTATTTGTTTGTTCTGTCCAAATTTTGCTGTTGTAGGGTCTTTAGCATTTACTAGTGTTGTGTTGCTCTTTGTGGTGTCACATGTGTTCTTACCTTTTCTCCTCATCTTTTCCTTTAAAAGGTGTGATTGGAGCTATCAGTGATTCTGTTGATTAATCTTCTAGGTGCCAGTGAATCCAAGGCTCAGATGATAGATCCTCATAGTACAATTCATGCCATGGTTTTAGTTATCCCTTTGTTCACTCCGTTTTTCTGGAGGTTGCTTGTAGTAGGAGGAGTGGGCTTGCTTTTCCTCCCAACCACCTGGCTCCTGGCTGCCCAGCTATCTTAACCCCCAAAATAAACACACCAGAAATTGTATTAATTAAATTACTGCCTGGCCCATTAACTCTAGCCTCTTATCGGCTAACTCTCACTTCTTGATTAACCCATTTCCATTAAATCTGTGTATCACCAGGTAACTGTGGCTTACCGGCAAGATTCTAACCCACGTCTGTCTCAGGCCAGAGATTCATGGCATCTCGGCTCTATCTGCTGTTTTCTTCCTCTCAGAATTCAGTTCTGTCCTCCCCACCTACCTCAGTTCTGCCTTATCAAAAGGCCAAGGCAGTTTCTTTATTCAACTAATGAAAGCAACTCAAATAAAGAAGGACCTCCCACAGCTCTCCAGAGCTGATCCCTTGGAGTTTGCTGTTTCAAGCCTGCTTTAGTCTACATTGTTGGCTTTGACGTATTTCTGTAAATCCTGGCCTGGATCCACGCATGCAGAGAGGTTCCTGACTTAGAGTTGGTCCTGCAAAGGTCTCTGGCTCCAGTCTACTATTTTGAAGTTTCCATGCTCTGGTGTGCCTGAACCTGCAGAGGACCTGCTTACTCCCTCAGATGTCCCAGAATCTCACCTGGACCCAGAGAAGTCTCTGGTACCTGCCTATTCCCTCAGAGGTCCCAGATTCATGCCCAGACCCACAGAGGTCCTGGCTCAAGCCTAGTTCTTCAGTAGTCTTAGACTCACACCCAGACCCACAGGGGTCCTGGCTTAGGTCTACTTTCTTAAAGATCCTAGATTCACATCTCGACCCTCAGCAGTCTCTGGCTCTGGCTCACTCACTCAGTGGTTGCTCCCCTGTACCTGTTCCTGTGGAGTTCCCTGTCTCAGGTCTGCTCTGGTCCAGGTTACTGGCTCAATCCTGACCCACCATTGTCCCTGAAGTGGATGTGCTCCCGCTCCTGGAGCTTGCTTCATCAGGCACACTCTAGCTCAGGTAGCTGGTTCAGTCCCACTCCTGTGGAATTTGTTGCCTCAAGTCCACTCCAGCCCTACGTGCAGTTACATTGCCTTAGGCCTACTTTGCCTAGCTTACTGGCTCTGACCTGTTTCTGTAAATCCTGGTTTGGATCCACTCCTGCAGAGGTCCCTGCCTTGGAGTTGGTCTTGCAAAGGTCTCTGGCTCTGGTCTACTCCCTCGGAGTTCCCAGGCTTGGGTGCATTCAGGCCCACAGAGGATCTGGCTCAGGCTTACTCCCTCAGAGGTCCCAGACTCATGCTTGGACCCACAGAGATTTCTGGTTCTTGCCTATTCCCTTTGATGTACAAGACCCAGATCCACAGAGGTCTTGGCTTAGGCCTACTCCCTCTGAGGTCCCAGATTCACACCTGGACCAGCAGAGATCTCTGGTTCCTGCCTACTCCCTCAGAGGTCCCAGATTCATGCCCAGGCATGCCGGGAATATGGCTCAGGCCTAGTTCCTCAGAAGTCCTAGACTCACATCCAGACCCACAGGGGTCCTGGCTTAGTTCTAGTCCCTTGAAGGTCCAAGATTCATGTCCGGACCTTCAGCGGTCTCTGTCACTGGCTCACTCACTTAGTAGTTGCTCCCCTGTACCTGTTCCTGTGGAGTTCTCTGTCTCAGATCTGCTCTGGCCCAGGTCATTGGCCCACCAATGTCCCTAAAGTGGATCTGGTCCCACTTCCATGAAGCTTGCTTCATCAGGTGCATTCTGGCTTAGGTAGCTGTCCAGTCCCATGGAACTTGCTTCTTCAAGTGCACTCTGGCTTAGGTAGCTGGTTCAGTCCCACTCCTGTGGAATTTGTTGTCTCAGGTCTGCTCCAGTCCAAGGTGCAGTTCATCGCCTTGGGCCCAAGACTAAGTCTGTTCTAACTGACCATCAGGGAACAGCTTCAGGGGTTTTATTCCTTTTGCTGACATGAAAGACCAACGTGGGATTCCATCCATCATGCTCTTATTTACACTCTTATCCCACGACCTTATCCACATGCGCTCATTTCTTGTCTTATCCTCTGCTCCCTTTCGCTTACCAGAGAGGTTCTTACTCCATAAACTAGGAGCCTTCCAAATTATCCTCTCGTGATAGGTTGTAGCTGATGTTGACCCCCATTCATTTGTTTACCTTTACTGAGACTCCTATGGTGACAGTATTTTATGAGACATAATGCTGTTGAGACTTACCCAACACAACCACCTGTTTTGCATCTCTCTCAGTAACCCTTATGACATATTTTGATAGCCCATTACCCATCCTCCTAATTAGGACTATGGGTCTCAACTCAATCATCTTTTATTTCCTTGTTTCTGTTAGTATAATTTCTGCGAACTCCCTCCAAAACATGCCTATCCTTACAGTCTTGAAAGCCAAGGGTTTCTACTAATTGTGAGGCCATTCATGTAGTTGTCCTCAACCCTGAGGCCCTCCTTTCTAATATACCCACCCCCTGGTCACCACTTCACAATCTTGGACCACCTAGAGAATCTTTCTTTACCAGCCCCTCCATCTCAAGTCATGCGATATTTTATCTGACTCCTGACTCAAATTTTTTTTTTCAAAAACTTACCTTGACTGTTCCTTTCCCATATGTTCTAAGGATCCAATATTTGAGACACTCTTGGCCAAAGTCCCTTTCCTCTCCATTAGCACCCTTCTTCAAGACATAGAGGAGCTGCTTTTGTACTTCCTTCTCCTACCACCTCATACAGAGCCTTCAAATGGGTTAACTGTCTATTTGTTCCCACATACCCAGTAGTCTGCATCCCTAATTCCCTCCTTTCTCAAGTGTCTGCCTCCACACTATCAAAAACTCACTTCACTCTCTTAATCTCAAGGGTGCTTTCTTCACCATGTGCTTTTCACCTTTGCCTCCTGCACAGCATCTGAATCAGTTCTTAGTTCTTCTAGCCCACTGCTGGAATTAGCTCCTATCTGTGGATTCTTTCTCTAAAGAAACGGATGCTGTATATAAACTCTGTTTCCTTACATCTCTAACTTCAGGCAACAGTTATTCCCCACAGCCTTCAATCTATTATTCATTCATCTGCTTTTTCCTGTCCTCGCCTCTGTTTCCCCTGTTTGCCTCAAGTATTGTCCCAAGGGCTTTCTATCCCCTACAAACTCTGTACAGCTCTGCCCTTAGGTATTCCTACCACCCTATTCCCAGTCACAGACATCATGCTTCTTATGACCCGCACATACTGCACAATTACTCCATGACAGTAGATGAGGCCCTTAAGGTTCTTCACTAACACAATACCACTGCTAATTCTGCAACTCTGAATAAGTTGATTGGTGGTAGCATCCTCAAGTTTCCCCCTTGTTGGATTCCCATTGTTGAGTGATAACTTAAGAATCTCATCTGCTTTCAATCTTAGTGAATAGAGGAGGCAAACGTCCTCCTTGCTATGACTACTCCACAGCAGGCAGAGCTCACTGCACTTATCAGGGCTCTATTCTCAGCCTGGTACCCTCCTGTAATCTTCTTTCATGACTCTCTTATATACATATAGCATCTTTCATTCCATCTCCTAAATTTGGAGACCATCACATTTCTTTTTTTGTTTAAAGTTCTATAATTATTTTAAAAGCATCATTTACAAGGCTATTAGAGTTTTCATTAGGGACAATCACATTTTTTTTACATCAAAGGCCATCACCATCTGGTGTGGGAAGTCCTTTTGTATATGTGTTCTTAAAAAATCAGTTAATATTGCAATCAGTAAATAAAGAAGCTGTATTTGGCCAATTTTTACCAGGCTGGGAGAGAGAGAGAGAGAGAGAGAGAGAGAGAGAGAGAGAGAGAGAGAGAGAGAGAGAGAGAATAGGTGGAGTCAGGGTGAAGTCATGTAGCTGCCAGAGAAGGAAGATGCTAGCTGACAGCCAAAACCTTGCTGGTAGGCCATGAACCTCATGGTAAAATATAAAATAGTGGAAATGGGTTAATGTAAGATATAACTGCTAGCTATCAATATGCTTAAGTGATTGGAAAGCAGTGATTTAAATAATATAGTTTCTTTGTGATTATTTGGGGTCTGGGCAGTCTGGAAACAAACATGCACCTTCTCCAACAACCATGATCAATGAGAGCCTTGTTTCATTCTCCTGGAAGTATTCAAAAGGATGCTACTATACACTGCAAAGGTCACCAGATAGGCAAAGGCTTTGACACCCTTGGGAATTGAATGGACCAATTTCTAGAGTCTTATTTTTGTTCAGGAAGTAGAGTACTGGTTCATGGAAGTCCTTGGTTCTTGTTGGTGTATCACAGTGTCTTCATGAAGGACTGGGCACCTTGTAAAAAATTTCACTATCTGATTTTGTCAATCCAGAAACTGTTGGCCATTTTTTTCAGTCTATGGTCAATTTTGCAGTTTAGGCACTAGAGGGCACCTCAAGCCTTGTTTGTTATAAGTCTGCCTTTGGTGTCTTGCTAAGAACAAACTGAGAGTGCCTAAGAGTAGTAGTCTATTCTTGCAAGCTTCCCCTCAGAGCTACAACGAACCCTGGTGACTCTTCTATGACAACTGGCCAAGGTCAGTCATTGCTGAAGATTTCTGCTTACTCCTGGGCTTCATCATAGAGAGCTAGTCTATGCTCCTATGCAGCGACTTGGCACTCACTTTTACTTCTTTGTGCTTGGATTGTGGTCATGGAAGTCAGTCACACCAAAAAGTAGGTCCCTTCCTGGTGTCGGGAATGCCTTAAGGTTTCATCTAGAAAATTTGATCTGGGAGATAGGGGCATTTGGGCTCCGTCAGGTAGCAGGTCTCACTAAGTGTATTGGCCCAGGCACTGAGCTCTAAGAAAAACTTTTATCCTCACATTCCTTCTCTGCACCTCAGTTGGTGGGATGCTCTCCTCTGAGGTTGAGAGTGGGCTGGTCCACGTGGTCCCTTAGTTACTATGCTAGGAAGGAACCAGATGCTCAGTTTGAGGATACAGACCTAAGAACAGGGGTTATGGGGCCCTGCCTGGCATTGGGTTTCAGGTCTACAGTCTGGATTTAATTCTCTTTCCCAAGTGGGGAGGCATCTTCAGCTGAACTCCATAGAGGAGAGGTAGAAGCACCACAGGCAATTCTTTCCTTTCTGCTTCCTTCCCTGTTTCTTTTATGGACCAGCAACATTGAGACTTTCCCTGACCTCCTGGGAACCTGGGCACACAGACAGGTTCATGGATCACTGTTTAAACTGATGTCTTCAGAGAAGATGATCACTGGACCATCTCACTCAGTTGCCATCTTTCTGATAACTCTTTAATACATTTCTCTACTTCATTTGAATACTTTCAATTGTTAATTCACTTTATTAAGACTTAATAATTATATGTATGTATATATATATTTATATATATTGGTACAGTGTGATATTTTAACACATATATGAAGCATAAACCAATAAAACCATGTAATTATCTGTATGACACTTTTGTTTTGAGCCTCCTTATTGGCCTTTTTATACTTTCAGCCTTTGAGCCTCTCCTTCATAACATTCTATTGTTTAGTTTACTATGCTGTGGATCACTAAGAATCATTACTTCTGTCTGCCTTCCAATACACCTTAATCAACCTCTATCTTTCCTTCTTCTCCTTCCTAATTCCCAGTGCTCTACAGTCTGACTTCTTCAGGTTTTTGTATATGAGTGACATATTTCTCTTTCTGGCTTATTTCAATTGATAGACTCTCCTTCTGTTCTGACAATTTTGCTACAAATGGCAGGACTTTGTTGTTTCTTTATGGCTGAGTAATGTTTAATGATGTACCTGTTATCAGCAACAATTTCTTAATGTAATTTTACTTTAGATAGTGCTGTAATACTGTTTTTTCTTCTCCAATGTCTTATCTATCCAAGGGGTAGGGAAATCAAGTGGAATGTATTTAGAACTTTTTTTTGTAATTTTCTTATGGACCAACCATTGTTTAGTGGACAAACCATTGTTTAGTGGAAAGAAAATGTTACCTGTCACATGATGGGAGTCACAGTACATATAGGGAAACAAGACTAAGCCCATGTCTATCATAATGTACTAGAAATTTTATATTATCATTCATATGGCTTATCAGTGTCCAGTAAAAGGATATGTCATAGGATATGACAAAATTGTCAGAGGTGGGTATCCTCATATTGAACTTAAGTATTGTTTTAAAACAATAATAAACCCACTGAAATATGAAATAGCATTTAAACATTTTCAGTGAGTGTGGTGGCTTGAAAGCAAATGCCCTTCAAAGTGCGTGGCACTATTAGGACGTGTGGCCTTGTTGGAGTAGGTGTGGCCTTGTTGGAGGAAGTGTGTCACTGTGAAGCTGGGCTTTGAGATCTCATATATGCTTTAGCCACTCCCAGTCTTGGTTCACTTCCACTTGCCTTTGGATCAAGATGCACTGACTCTCAGCCTCTTCTTCAACACCATGTCCTCTTGCATGCTGCCTCGTCCCACCATGTTAATAATGAACTGAA
>NW_026068217.1:30743-32286 GCF_014885135.2 Alexandromys fortis
TCAGCCCAAAGAGCAATCAGGGTTCCCTGCCCTGTGAGAGGTCCAAGGACCACCCACCTCCATCCAGATCTAGTAAGGTGAGCATCCACGAAACTGCCTAGGCTCCCACAAAACCAATAGGTACAGTAGGATCAAAAACCCATTGCCATTGTTCTTGAGGTCTCAGTAGTCCTCATTGTCCACTATGTTCAGCAAGACCGGTTTTAACCCAGGCTTTTTCAGACCCAGGTCAGCTGGCCTTGGTGAGTTCCAGATAGAACATCCCCATTGTCTCAGTGTGTGGGTGCACCCCTCGCGTTCTTGAGTTCCTTGCTTGTGCTCTCTCTCCTTCTGCTCCTGATTTGGACCTTGAGATTTCAGTCCGGTGCTCCAATGAAGCTACAGATACCCTGATATCAAAACCACACAAAGACTCAAACAAGAAAGAGAATTACAGGCCTATCTCACTCATGAACATCGACGCAAAAATTCTCAATAAAATACTGGCAAACCGAATCCAAGAACACATTAGAAAAATTATTCATTATGATCAAGTAGGCTTCATCCCAGAGATGCTGGGCTGGTTCAACATACGCAAATCTATCAATGTAATCCATCATATAAATAAACTGAAATAAAAAACCATATGCTCATTTCATTAGATGCTGAAAAAGCATTCGACAAAATTCAACACCCCTTTATTATAAAGGTATTGGAGAGACTAGGGATACAAGTGTCATACCTAAATATAATAAAAGCTATTTACAGTAAGGCGACAACTAACATTAAATTAAACGGAGAAAATCTCAAAGCCATCCCACTAAAATCAGGAACACGACAAGGCTGTCCACTCTCTCCATACCTCTCCAATATAGTGCTTGAAGTTCTAGCAGTAGCAATAAGACAACATAAGGGGATCAATGGGATTCGTATTGGAAAGCAAGAAGTTAAGCTTTTGTTATTTGCAGATGATATGATAGTATACATAAGCAACCCCAAAAACTCTACGAAAAAACTTCTACAGCTGATAAACACCTTTAGTAATGTGGCAGGATACAAGATCAACGCCAAAAAATCAGTTGCCTTCCTATACACTAAGGATAAGAAAGCAGAGAGGGAAATCAGAGAAGCATCATCTTTCACTATGGCCACAAATAGCATAAAATATCTTGGGGTAACTCTGACCAAGGAAGTGAAAGATCTATTTGACAAGAACTTTAAGCCTTTGAAGAGAGAAATTGAAGAGGACACCAGAAAAAGGAAGGATCTCCCTTGCTCTTGGATTGGGAGGATCAACATAGTAAAAATGGCAATTCTACCAAAAGCAATCTATAGATTCAATGCAATCCCCATCAAAATCCCATCAAAATTCTTCACAGATCTGGAGAAGACAACAATCAACTTTATATGGAAAAACAAAAAACCCAGGATAGCCAAAACAATCTTATACAATAAAGGAACGTCTGGAGGCATTACCATCCCTGACTTCAAACTCTATTACAGAGCTACAGTATTGAAAACAGCTTGGTATTGGCATAAAAACAGAGAAGTCGACCAATGGAAT